>NC_057802.1:507282197-507313994 GCF_018294505.1 Triticum aestivum
TGTGCAAGTCAAAGATATAGGGCGACTGGTCTACCGGAACGTTAGAGGGCACATGTCAAGTTTGTGTGTGGCAGGGAGACATGACTAGAGCGCTCGATGTATCGGTGTGTGTGGGGGGGAGGGGGTGGGGGAGGGGTAGGCAGAGGCCTAACTATAGAGGTAGAACGACTCGTATATGTGTTGAGAAGGAGAGATCCAGCTATGTCTTGAGGGAGATCGGTCGACATCCATACATAACTGATGGACGGGAAATATGATGGGACAGAGAGAGAGAGAGAAGAGAGAGAGAGAGAGGGAGGGAGAGGGAGGGAGAGGGGTAGAGTGCTGGATGGGTGATGGAGTTTCTTCTCGAAGATGGTGGGAGAGGCCTACTAGACAAACTGAGGGTGGAACTGCAATGTTATCAATAAGAGTGGGGATGTGTTTCTGTGTGTGCCTGTGCGTGATAGATCTGTCGGGACGCATCCATGGATGATGAAGGGGAACCATGTGTTTGGTAAGCAAACCTAACTAGATCGGTAGATCAATTGTTGTTTGTCGGAGGAAGGGAGAGACACAACTAATGAGGTAGATCGATTGACGTGTGGGTAAAAACGAGTTATAAGGACCTAGCTAGCTATATGTATAGCGAGAGATCAGTCGGTGTATGTCCATTTGTTAGAGGCAAATAAGGCCCAGCGAGACGGATAGACAGAGAGAATGGAGCTAGGAGGTGGTGCGAGAGGCCCAACTACTAGCTAGATAGGGGGAGGAGTGTGCGGTTGTGAGATCGATGAAAAGAGGGGCGAGAGTTTACACGTGTGTCTGACCGTATGAGAGACATGAGGCAAGGAGACATAAAGGAGGAGATTGAAGGTGTGTGTGTATGTTGTAGGCAGGCATCGCTGGAGAGGTTTATCGATCGGTGTGTGTCGGAAAGGAGTTGTGGAGACTCTGGGAGAACGACCTAAAGAAAAAAATGAATGTGCCGGTGGATAGAATGCCGAGGGAGGGGGAGGGCGTGTGCATGCACGAGAGAAAGTTAGTGGTAGCTACAAAGGTTAGAGGATTGTGTGGGTGTAAGAGACTAACAAAGATCATAATTTGATATGAAAGAGGATTCATATATTTGAATAGGAGATCATAGTGTTTTAAACATTGCATGCATGAATATAGCGGTGATACACGTGATGTGCACATGTTATACCATAATGTGATAATTCATGGCATTTGCAACTCACAGCTAAATGCCAAACAATCTAAACCATACTATACATCAAACAATCTCACATTTTATTTGAATTTGTGATAATGTGTGGCGTTTGCAGCTTACAACTAAATATCGAACAATCTAAACAATACTATATATCGAACATTCTCACATTTTATTTGAATTTGTGGTAATGTGTGGTGTTTGCAACTCACATCTAAATACTTGTAGGCGTAGGGGGCGGGGCACCATACATAATGTGATGAACACATTATACATATGAGACATGGTTTAGATTATGAAGATCTAGCTAGAGCTAGAACTGTAATGTGATTTGAAATCAAAATAAAGTGGATTCAAAAAATCTAGTTCGAGTTCATATAGTACACATAGTTCATATGTAACTCGAGACTAATCATGTGGTGTGATGTGAAGATAATACACAAACGATGGTTTAACTTGACAATAATGATGATTGTAGATCTTATTCAAACAGAGAAACTAATTCAAATGCTTTGACTTCACAACAATCATTACTGTAGATCTTATTCAAATAGAGAAACGAATTCAAATTTAGTTCATATTGAAGCGGTAGTATATACGTTTGGAATGCACTAAAACGTTCATTTGAGTAGTAGGTTGCATGCATTATACACGTAGCGAAATATTTTAATTGAACATAACATGAATTCAAAGTTTTGAATGACATTTGTAGTGCGCATTGATTTGGTACAGTACATGTTAGGCTTGTCCAGAAACTTCAACCCGCGCCTTGTTAGCCCGAAATATTTAAGATATATCTTTGTCTCGTTGTGCTCCGACAACTCCCTCCATCTCAACCCGCGCCTTGCTATTCCAAAATTACAACGCGCGCGAAAACTCCCACCTCCTGTGAAATCCCGACACGCGAAATGCCCGTGGTACCCCTGAACCGAAAGAACCGCCTCAAATCGGTGGGGGTACTTTCGTAACTTACCCCACATTTCGGACAAGCGCGTCACTAAGCCATGGTTCCCCACTGCCATCCCATCCGCCCACCCATTCGTACATCGAGGCCGCGAAAACCCGCGACGAAACCCCACACCCTGCTCCGTCCGCCACCCAGCCGGAGCCTCTTCCCCGACGACGTCGTCCATAGCAACACCTCAACGTCCCTCATCCACCGTACCGGATGAGGATCCGTCGTCGATCTCATCGTCCCGCCGGTTCAGCCACCCCGTCCTCCACCTCCAAGGAGCTGCCCCGACGTTCCCCTCGTCTTTCGCGCCACCTCCATTCCCACACAGCCGTCTTCACCTGCACCACCGGAAGAGCATCATCATCACCATTTCCTCGGATGAAGCTGCGGCCTAATCGGCGCAACCAAAGAGGTTGTACACTAATCGCCGCATTTTCTTCTTGATTCGATCTCACGGTGCTGCCAGCGCTCGGTCCCGAGCCGACACGGCGCGGCTCCATCCACGGCGGCGTCGTCGGCCACTTCCTCCACGGCGTCGCTCCCTCGGCGGCGACGTCCACATCAGTAGGAGCTGCTGCTGCTTTAGCTCTCGCTCGCGTTGCTGCTCTGCTCTTGCTCTCGGTCCCTGCCTGGTCTGCTCTTGCTATTGCTCTTGCTCGCGCTGCTGCTCTCGCTCTTGCTCTTGCTTGCGATGCTGCTCCGATTTAGCTACACTTCAGTCGACTGAATCGACTTTTGGGTCAGTCGATTTTCAGGGGGTGGGGGGCTCGCCGGGGTGAAGGAAGAACCAGACGCAGCGGGAAGGGGGGCTCGCCGGAGAGGTACCCCACTATCTATCTTCGGGTTCAGGATGGGGGCGGTGGTCGCCGGCGGTGGAGGGGCGTTGGCGGGGCGGTGGCGTGGGGATCGCCGGAGAAAAAGCTCGTCGGGGCGGCGGCGGACCGATGGTGGGGAGTGTTTTCGGGGCGGGCGGGGCGGCGCACCGCCGGCCGCGGGCGATGGGGGGCTGCTGTTTGGCCGGTTGTGGCTGGCGGCTCAGGGGGTGGAGGTTGAAGATGAACCGCAGGCCCTTGATTTCGTATCCAACGGCTGCAAAATCGACTGACCAGAGATGAAAAAGTCAGTCGACCGACGTGTAGCCTCACCTTGCTAGTGCGTTCAGTTTCGACAGCAAAATTCAGTTTCGACGGTTAAGTTCAATTTCGACAGTTAAGTTCAGTTTTGACGGTTAAGTTCAGTTTCGACGGTTAAGTTCAGAGATGAGCGGCTGATGTATTTTACATCTAGCACTTTGTGGTTATGTATTTTACGTCATGTATTGGAGATGCTATTAGAATTCCACTCAGGCTAACGTTGTTCGTTGTCTCTCTTGTCCTGCTTCAGCCTCGGCGTCGTACAACTCACCGGAGCTACTCCAACAACGAAACCCTCCATCACAGCGGAGCAGTACCTCGGGCTCCACCTCCAGACGCCTAAGATCTTCTTCCCCTCCTCCGACAGCAAAGTCAGCCGGAGCATCCTCACCGGCCAACCCAATCACGCTGAGATCGACATGGCTTCACCAAAGAGGTTGTACACTTGTTGCATCTCTTTTTTACTCTACATGTTATATATATTGTCCACTGAGCACACGGATTTGTTCCTTTAGTGTCTCCTTGAAAGAAAAAACGTAGGAATTTTAATTTTCACTTGTCCTCCTTTTCAAATTCCTATTCATGAAGCACAAGACTAAGAGATAGTAGCATAATAGCATTATAACCATACATTTTCTTGTGGTTTGACTTAATCTCACCATGCTTCTTTGCATCCTGTGATCTTCCAATTGTTGTGAATCAAACACCCAGATTGGCAGAAATCCTGTGTTTTTAAATTCTCTGTTTTGCACGTGCATTCCTATCCTATTCCTGTCTATTTCCTATCCCTGCATTGTTGGAATCCTCCAATTCAAACGAGCCCTTACAGAATTACTTCTCTTACAGATAGTTGTCAAAGAAAACCTTGCGTGGTTTGTCCCGCTCCTGCTGCGCCGTCGTCCACCCCAGCTCAGCTGCTCCAACGACAGAAGGGTCCAGCACAGCAGGGATCCGGCCTTCAAACTGTCTTTCGCCGCCTCAGATCTTCTTCCCCACCGCTGGCAGCCATGAAAACTGCATTACCATCATCAACCGAGCAGATGACCTCGAGGACTACACGGGTCCGCAAGAGAGGTCGCACTCTTTCATGCCTGCTTACGTTATGCATCGCTTAATATTACATGCTACTTTATCCTCCTGTTCACCGATTAGACTCTGAGTCAGCTCCAAACTAATGGTCAAACTTGAGTTTTTAAATGGTTGTGGGGTACATATCGGGGCCGCTATCTATAGTATCTATCTACTATCTGGTTAATCTCCGGTGTCTACTATGAGTTTCATGTTGGGTGGGAAACAAACAGTAAAGAAGCCATTATCTGTATTTTTTAACAGAAGCCATTATCTGCCTGCCATTATTGGTTTTGGGTCTATCTACAGGTTGCTACCATCACTCTGGATTTCTGCATGCACTCCTTACATAATCTCACTATGTTTTATTCCTATGCATGACAGTTATTGTAAACAATGGAACTGAACATGTAGAGCAAAAGAGACGAGCCTTGCGTGGCAATAAAATTTCATGCAGACGTCGCTCCATGGTAGGCACAAAGGCAGCCCCCCCTCCACGCATTTCGGATTGTAATCGAGAGGAAGATATCTGTTCTAAGGGGGATTCAGAAGGAGAAGACAACTCCTATTTACCCCCTGAGGTCTTCGCTCTAACTTGGCATGCTGATGTTGGTTATATCATGCATATGGTGTCTTGCATTGCTTACTTTATACATCAAATATGTCATCTGCTTAGTTTAGACATCCTTTGTGCGAATTCCATCTGTTAAGTTTATTCATCGTTTATGTGAATTATGCAACGCCATCTTGTTTAGCCAGGCATCATATATGTGAATTTTGCAATGCCATCCTGCTTAGCTAGTCATCTTATATGTAAATTATATCAGGCCATCCTTTTTTTTCGTTACATATTACATTTGTCAACAATGTTAGTACATTCAACTGCTCTTCGTGTGCATCCGCCATTTGACACGGTGATGGCAAATTCTAGAGTGAAAACAAGGTCTTCAGAGCAGACTATGCTATCTGACGAAGCGCATATCTCGCTGGTTACGGATAGCTCCTCAGAGGAGGATTCAGAGACAGATGACCAGTCCTATTCCCCCCCCCCCCCGAGGTGTATGCTCTAACTTGGCAGGGTTATGTTGCTCATATCGTGCGTATGGTGTCTCGCATTGCTATGTCATTTGATTAGTTTAGACATGCTTTGTGTGAATGCCACCTGTTCAGTGTCTAATTACCATATATGTGAATTATGCATTGCCATCTTGTTGCAAGACATTATATATGTGAATTATACAATGTTATCTTGTTGCAAAGGCATTATATATGTGAATTATGCAATGCCATGTTGTTTAGCCAATCATCATGTATGTGAATTATATCATGCTATCATTTTTTGTATTACGTGTTCCATTTGTCGACAACGTTTGTATATTCAACTACTCTTCCTGTGCATCAGCCATTTGAAGCGGTGATGGAAGTATCTGGAGTGAAAACAAGGTATTCAGAGCAGACAATGCAACCTGCTTAAGCAGACATCTTGCTGGTTACAGAGAGCTCCTCAGAGGAGGATTTAGAGACTAATGACCAGTCCTATTTCCCCCCTGAGGTCTATGCTCAAACTTGGCAGGGTTATATTACCCATGTCATGCATGTTGTCTTGCATTGCTTAGTTTTTACATCATATATGGATTGCCATCTTCTTACTTGCTTACTATATAAATCATATATTTGAATTATATCATGCCATCATGTTTACATAGTACATACACATCATCTGTCTGAATTATGGCATGGCAACCCATTTAATAAAGACATCATATAGTTATATCATCTCATCCTGTTTAGTGTTTACAGTCATCATATTTTGAATTATGGCATTCTATCCGTGAATGTATGTGAATTATGGCATGCCAACCTATTTAATAAACACATTATATAGTTATGTCATGTCATCATGTTTACATAGTCTCATATTTTGAACTATGTCTTTCCATCTTTTTTAGTTAGCCATCATAATGTGAAATTGGGTCATGCTATCCTGTTTAGTTAGCCATCATATATGTGAAATTGTGTCATGATATCCTGTTTGGTTAGACAACATAAATATGAATTATTTCATGCCCTCTTTTATTCCCCACTATCCATTGCACCTGTCTATCATACAATGTCTATACTTTCAATTACTTTTCTTGTTTATCAGCCATTTGAATTGGAGAGCGTGATGGCAGTATCTAAGGGAGTAACAACACGGTCTTCAGAAAAGATAGTGCTACCAGTTGATGCAAATAGAACCACGGTTGTACTTGCCCAAGGACCAGATCCACCACACATAACCCATACTCTCGCATATTTTACCCCTACCCAGTTGGACAGAGAACCAGCTACACCCCTTCTAACCCCAACCCCGGCAGATAGTAACCCAGTTCCAGTTGACACAGCACCGTCTCCACCACAGAGCACCCAAACACGAGCAGTTAGTAAGGGAACTGCAGTGCCCAAAGCACGAGGACCACCACTCCGAATCCCAACTCAACGCTTAAAGGAGAAGAAGATTTGTTCTCAGGTCAGGTTCTGTAGCTATGGTTCATACTCCTTTGCTCTTGCATTATTGTATTTACTCATACCAACTATTTTCAAATTTGAAGGATGGAATTGAAACTCCAATGGCGCAACAGGTATGTTTTAAACCTGTTTCTTTAACTAGTTTGGTGTTGTAACCTGCTCTATGTTGATTTCAGTTTCAATTGAATAAACAGTTATGTTCTCATGTCATGCACATTACAAGTGTTGTTATTGCTCTATAGTTACCCACACCTATATTCTGTCTATTCTTCTTTGTCTTGAACAAATATTATTTGAACTGTGTCTCTATCTTGATTTGCAACAAAAACTAGAATGACATAGACCATAAAGTGACCATGGTACATAGATATATGTTTGTTTCATGCTGTTATCCTGTCCACTTTACTACTGAACTCATTTACCAAAATGAGTTTCATATACAACATGGTAAACATGTGATGTGTGTGCTTGTTTCTCTTTTAGAATGCGGACAAAATATTGGAGAACAGTACCGCGTTATCCAATGGTAAAGGAAGTAATGCAGATAAGGTTCAAGATAGTGAAACATCCCTGCTGGTCTCCAAGAAAGCTGATAAAAACTATCTTGACGACAGTGAGGGAACCCAAAAGTCCTGTCTTGATGTAGTGTTTGAGTTACTGGCCACTACTGCTGGCACAAGCTCTTCGAACACGCTGCCTGAATCAGTTTGTCTTCTTGAGTCTCAACTTCAAGTTGAAAGACATCGATCAAATGTGCTGCGATAGGAAGCTGAAGGACTGAGGAAGTCCCTACAGAATTCAGATGCATATTTTCTGGTGCAACAGCAAGCGCTGGAGGATTTAAGCGTCAAACAAAAGAAAGTTAATAAGCTTGCTAAGCAGCTTGCCAGCATTATGGGTACCCAGGATATTGTTTCTTGAGATCTTCTGAAGTGGTTTTAGTTCTGGATTTGTTTTGCTGCGGCGTTTATTTGCGCTGGTCGCCAACTTTGACAACCGGTGTATATGATATGCTGCTTTGTTCCCTATATTTGCACTGGTGGCGAACTTTGATGCCCAGTGGATGAATATGTGTAATAGCCGTGATAGCCTAGCGTTAGTTGCTTGATTATTTATTTCCTTGTTGTCTTGTTTATTTGTTTGCTTGTAGTCATTGCAGTTCTTTTTCCGCGGTTAGCTAGTGGCTGCAATAACCTATTTTTTAAAACTAGGCCACAATAACCATGGGCTAATATTTACTGTAGTGACACTGGGCCTCCTACTGGCCGTAGAAACAGTGGGCCTTCTACGGGCCGTAGAAACAATGGGCCTTCTACGGACCGTAGAAACAATGGGCCTTCTGCGGGCCGTATCATCAATGGGCCTTATACGGGCCGTATGATCGATTGGCCAAACATGGGCCAAACAGACCGCATTATGGCCGTAAACGGGCTAGAGTTGGAATCATCCGTTCATGGGCCGACCATAACGGGCCATCGTTAATAGGCCGTATTTGATGACGCTATGAAAACGGCCCAACGTATTAACGGACCACAAACGGGCCGACTGTAACCACGGGCTGAATTTGGCCCACAAGCAGAAAATGATAGTAACGGGCCGTAAGTAAACGAATGCTGGAAATGAGCCCAAGAATAAATGGGCTCTGAGAAGGACGAAAGATAACATGGGATGGAAACAACCCAACGGAATAACGGGCCGTTAATGGGTATAAAGTGATACACTGTTCATTACAGGCCAGTTTCACCACGGGCCGTTAATGGGTGTAAAGTGATACACACTGTTCATTACGGGCCAGTTTCACCACGGGTTGTTAATAGGCCAAGAGTTACATAGGGCCTCATATGGGCCGAAAGACGTCATGGGCCATACATGGGCCAGAAGTGAAAATGGGCTGGAATCATATTGGATAGCCCAGATGACGCTACTGGGCCTAATTCGGATAGGGAGTAACGGGCCTTGGGTTAGCGGGCTGTAAATGGGCTATATGCGAACAGGCCGTTAACAGGCTTTCCATGGGCCGGCCCGCCACCTTTTGACCAAGTCAAACGGGCCGGCCTTTTCACAGGAATGGGCCTCTGTTGGGCCATGCCACGTGTCGACGTATCATAGGCGCCTTCTGTCCAATGAGTGGATGACATCTGTCCCAACAACGAGCCGACACGTGTTTCCTCCAGCCAATGATGATTTTACACGTGGAAAATCCCCATTGGTCGGGGCTGTTAACGGGTTATCGGATCCAAAACCCGACCCGATAGCTTAACGGGTTCCGTTACGGTGGATGCCACGTGTCGGTCACTGTCGTGGAATTGTCACGGCAGATGTCCTCGAGCTAGGACTTTGTCGCGGAGCCATCGCAGCTAGGAAGCTTGAAGGGGTTAAGTGGGACAAGGAACACGAGGGTTTATACTGGTTCGGCCCCTTACGGTGAAGGTAAAAGCCTACGTCCAGTTTGAGGTGGTATTGATTAGGGTTTCGATGACCAGGGAGCTTAACTGCTATGCCTGGCTCTCGATGAGATCTTACCTCCCCTAAACCGCTGCCGGGTCGTCCCTTTATATAGGGAGGCTGACGCCCAGCAGCTCTCAGAGTCCCGGCCGGCTCATAAGAGTGTCCGGCTCGGACTCTCAGCTATTCTTGCCTTGCACTACAAGTTCTACCATGATAATGATTGTAACTACGGGCCTTAAGCCATATCCGGGTCTTAAGCCCATCTTTGGCCCACCGTCTTCAAGCTTGGCGCCGGGCTTCTGGCAATGACCATATGAGTAACCCGGCCCCTCCTGGCGGGTGACTCTAAGGTCTATATCCTCAACATTAGGCCCCAGATTGATTTGAGCCGGCTCATGTCAATCTTCAATTCTTTCGTCAGAAAAAATCTCCGGCTTACCATTTGTGTGAAGGCCATAACCCGGCGTGACGTCATTCTCTGGACTCCGGGTAATGCGCTGTGACGTCATCTTCCATTAAGCCCGTTTTTTACTCCGCCAGATCCGCAACGGATCTTATCTTTACTGTCATCCCGAAAATCGAGGCGTTTCGTGGGGAGATAACCACGCCGTGGTCTCCTTGATTCTCGCGCCCACTTATGAGCTCGCCCTTATAAATAGGCCGGCCCGACGGGCCTTCAGCCACTCTTCTTCTTCCTCGCGCCACTGTTCCTCTGCTCGAGCTCGAACTCCACCGCCGCCGCCACGCCCCCGATCTTCGTCAACCTTGGCCGCTGCATCACCCTGACTCGGTCCAGACAAACGGCGGCGACCCCCGCACCTCTTCAGCACCGGTAAGTCCTCAGTACCCCGTAGAACAGATCTGCAGTAGGGTTCATCCGTGTTCGTCCGTGTTCGTCGCCGTCGCCCACAAGCTCCAGTAGTTCTCATTGTTACTGCCCCTGTTTGATCTTAGCCTTGTATAGAACCACTGCGGTAGATGTTTTAGCATCCATTTCACACGCAAGTAGACCCCTCCTTCACTGCATAAAGGCCTCATTCGAGCTCAAGAACTCCCCTGCGTATGCTTTTAGGTCTAGAAATTTTCTTTTTACCCGACCATTTTGATCCAAAATATTTACCGCAAAGTGTGAAACCTATTTTCACCACACTTAGTAAAAAACTGCACTCATTGAGTCATGGCAGTTTATATTTCCGGCTTAAAGAAACCACGCCCCGTAGAATCTTCCGACTCAAAGGAAACCATGCGCCATAGAATTTTCCGGCTCATCTGTGATAAGGCCATAGACAAATTGAATTACTCTTGACATCTTTTTTGCGGCTTAGATAACTCAATGTACTCAGATATATATCATTAGGCCCCTCCGTAAGCCGCCACTTAACACTGAACTATAACTTTCCTCCGGCTTAGACTTAAACCGGACGTTTCCTTTTATCATAGGCTGCCGATTTTCACCATGCCTCCCAAAGCTCCTAAGGCCTCCATCATTTGCAATTGGATGAGGTCCAACGTCACCAATGAGACCTTAGCGGATTTTGTCAAGTCAGGCCACCTGCCCAAGAAGGATGTCATGTCCTACCGTGCCCCTGACCCGTCAGAGGAGAGACCACAGCCAAAGGACGGAGAGGTGGTCATTTTTGCGGATCACATGAGCCGGGGCTTCGCACCGCCCGGCTCAAAGTTTTTCAGAGACGTTCTGAATTTCTTCGATCTGCAGCCTCAGGACATAGGACCCAACTCAGTGTCCAATATCTGCAACTTCCAAGTGTTCTGCGAGGTTTACCTTGGAGAAGAACCTAGTCTGCTGCTCTTCAGAGAGCTTTTTTACTTGAACCGTCAGAATGAGTGCGCCAATGGGCCAAGTCTGGAGCTAGGTGGCATCTCCATTCAGCGGTGGAGGGACTGCCTTTTCCTGTACGCAGAGCCGCCAAGCCATCCCAAAGACTGGAATCTGACGTGGTTCTACTGCCAAGACACGTCGCCGGCTGATGAAAGTCCGTTGCCCGGCTTTCGCCCCTCGCGTCTGGAGTCAACACACCCACTGTCAGACAAGCTGACTCAAGCGGAGCGCCAGCCTCTGCTCCCCACCATAAACAAGATCAAGGCTCTTCTGGGCAATGGTCTCAACGGAATCGATCTGGTCCGGGTCTGGATCTCCTGGCGGGTGATCCCATTGAGCCGCCGCCCCGGCTTAATGTGCGAGTACACGGGCCGAAAGGATGACCCCCAGAGACACAGCCGCAACGATCTTCCTGAAGATGTTGCAGAGGAGATGACCAAGGCTCTCTTGAACGAGAGCCTGGCAGATTGCGGGAGGACCGGGTTAGCCCCCTTCTGCAAGATCAACCCAGCCCCAGCAGTAAGCCACTGATTTGAACATTTTATCTTTGTCTACAGATAACCTTCATCTGAATCTTTTAAGAAATCATCATTGTATTTTTCAGGCTGATGACAAATTCTGGCGGGTCAAATATGACCATGAGGCGGCCAAGAAGGCCAGAAAGGCGAAGAAAGCCGCCAAGAAAGCCGCTCCCCGCAAGAAGGGAAGTAGGCCAACTGCTTCGGAGCTGATGCAACTAAGCGACAGCTCCGAGTCAGAGGTAACCCCTGAACCTGTAAGCTCTTGTTGTGTTTATTGTTTATTTCTTGTCCGCCTTACCAACACTTGTTCATCAATCAGGATGACACCGGAGCAAGTAACCCGGTGGTTGAAGAGGTAATGTCACTTTCCTCCGACTCGGAGCCCTTGCCAAGGCTGAAAGTCCGAAGGGTAACCCAGAAAGTAAGCTTTTCACATCCTTTAGCTTATCAAGATCCTCAATTTATTTTGAAGCAACAGACTCATGAGAGCCGGCGGCACACCCGGACCAACAAGGACGCCGACCTCTCTTCCGGCTTACCAGACGCGTCGAGGAAGCGCCGGACCGAGGTGATCTCAACTTTGTACCCTTTTCATCCTTTGGCGGGTGTTATACGTCAACCACTTAATTCCTCTGACTCAAATTATCAGGAAACTTCCCCCTCTTCTGGCGACTCTATGCAGTCAAGCCTGCCGGCTTTCAAGACCGTGCCCGGGTAATGATAATCACCTCATGTTGTACTTTTGTCTTTACTTACACTATTGTGCTTAACCTTTCTGTCTTTTCAATGCCCAAGCCAAGCTCACCAAGAGGGCGAAGAAGACCAAGCCGGTCGAAGAGCCGGAGTTGCCTGAGCCGGAGGTAGCAGGTCAAGAACCGCCAGCTGCCTCCGCTCCCGAAGCCACCGCTCCAACCACCAAGGCAACTGCAGAAGCTTCTGCTAACTCGGAGGCCTCCAGCTCGGCTCAACCAGCTGATGACCCGGATGTGGTAATCACCCGGACGGAGTTTGTTGAGCCGGGGAGACCTACTGCACTGGCCAAGTGCTCCGCCAAAGGGGAGCTGCTAGAGTCCCGCCGGGTTAACCTGGACCTCACCGACTACGCCAATTTGACCATTGGAGAGGTCGTCTCCGGCTTCGTCAGCCAAGTGCACAAGAGCCGGGACGCAGAGATTGCCATGGTGAACCAGATCCAGCAGAAATCTGAGGTACTATTCTTCTGTCTTCTTACTTACTGCATAGTTACCTTTACCATGCTAGCCCCCAAGTCGACGACTTATGATTGAATATGTTGTAGACTTAGGTTTCGGCTTACTCAATTGAACCGGCAATTTGTAGATAGAAACGTTCAATATGCATTAGCCCCCAAGTGCCAAGTGTCTTTGCTTGGAAAACGCTTGGGACTTTAAACTTGCATAGTAACCGTTCATGCCATAACCCGGAAATTTATGCAGGCTGCCAGCAAGAAGTTTGAGGCTGACATCTCTTATCTCAAGAACCGGCTGAAGATGCAAGAAATGGAGACCCGGAAGGCAAATGCCAAATTTGTGTCCAGCATCGCCGCTCAAGAAAAGCTGAAGACCGAATTTGATGCTGAACGGAAAGCCTGGGCCGAAGAGAAAGCCGCGGTGGTGAACCGGGCCGAACAGGCGGAGAAGGCCCTGTCAGAGAGGACGGCCAAACTCTCCGGCTTAAAGCGCCAAGTGTCTCAGATGGTTGCTGCAATCTTCGGTAAGTCCTCCGCCGGCTTTCATCCAGCTTAAAATTTTGATGCCTCATAACTCACCCTTGTCGGCGGCTTATCCTGTTCTGTGAAACAGGTCCCAGAAGTGCCAACCTCAACCAGAGTGTGGTAACCAAGCTAAAGGCCGTGTACACCCTGGTGGAGCAACTCTACACCGGGTCACAGCGTGCCTTGGCTGTGGTGGCCCTATCGAACGAGGTGCCGACTCACCTGGCGGAGGTTCTTCGCCGGCTCACCGTTCTGCCTCAACGTATCCAAGAGCTGCGACGGGCCTCTGCAAGAGCCGGAGCGATCGCCGCGCTGAGCCGGGCCAAGGCTTTCCTGCCCGAGTTAGACCCGGCAGACATCGCCCTCGGCTATCCAAGTCTGAAAGAAGACGGCACAGCCTTCGACCAAAGGGACTTTGCCGCCTGCGTGAAGGTCGTGCGTCCGGTGGCCACTCTCATTGGAAACGACACAGACCTGACTAAGTACCAGCCGGGTTACAACGCGGAAAATCAGAGGATCCCGGCCCCGCGCTATGAAGCCCTCAGCTTAATCCCGCCGGCTCGTCAGCACACCTTCGCCCCGGAGATTGACCCGGCAGGGTTAATTGACGAGGAAGCTCAGTTCGAAGCTCTGAGCGGCAACGACTGGAAGTCATCAACTTTCCAGGTCTTGGGAACAGCCGGAGGAGAAGAGAGGGATGAGCCGGAGACCTCAACCCAGCAGGCATCTTAACTCGGCAGGCGGCTTATAAAACAATGCTCCACCCTTTTGGACTCGATGAGTCTTGTAATAGAATAGGTTCAACACTTTAACTGTGCCGTGCCATCGCGCACGTATTGAATGCTGAATCCTTATGAACGTTGCTTCCTTATATGTCTCCGGGTCATAATTGATCATTCATTGTCCTTAAGCTCAAGAATAGTTGCCTTTAATCATCCTGCATAAAGGACAAATCACAAGTCTCTAGGCGGCTTACCGCACTAAGAATCATAAGCTTTAGATATATAACCCGGAATATGAATCAAAAAACACTATCCCTCAATTATTTCCTCAATACAGCCGCGATAACACACTTAGCGGTCTGCAAGCATACTTCCGGTTTAGATAACCCGGGTAATAAGGTTGGTACCTTAATTCCGATTTACATGTCTTAATAGTGAACACTGTAAATCAACGTTAAGCCGGCAAAGTGAGACCCGGCCGTATACACTTTGAAATATTCAGAAGAAACTTGCTGTAGAGCAGAAGAACTTAGGGGCTTCCGGTTCGAATACGACCAGAGACCCGGCCCAAAGGGGTAATGCAAGGATTCGAATGCGATCATATAGCCCCCCATGGGTGTGGCGATGCCAATCAAGAGGGTACCGACAGCTATGTTCTCTTTGGTTCGAATACGACCCATGTTTGAATAGGAAGCCCCCAAATGACTTTAAGAATTGTTTAACGACGCTGATTCGAATACGATCCACGTCGGTTCCCAAAGGGTTTAAACTAAGATTCAAATATGATCAAAGAAAACTCCCCAATGAGCTCGGCACTTTGCCAATCAAATGGGTATCGACAGCTATGTTCTCTTTGGTTCGAATATGACCTATGTTTGAACAGGAAGCCCCCAAGTGACCTTATTGCCTACGGCTAGATTCGAATACGATCATAAGCCGGATCCTCCTTCAAGTTATCATGTAATCTTGCAATGAAAACAACACGTGCACATTTGGAGGACAAAAAAGGACAGAGGTCCTGCTTTATTGCTTATTATAATATATACATGGCTTAGAGAAATATGTACATCATGAGAGCCGGTGGCTCAAGTGTAGTAAGGCCGAAGCTGAGCTATGTTCCACGGCCGACGGGTTTCTTCCTCCGACTTATGTGAATCTTTGTGCTCCCGAATGTCAATGAGGTAATATGACCCGTTGTGCAAATTCTTGCTGACCACAAAGGGCCCTTCCCAAGGCGGGGATAACTTGTGCGCGTCTGTTTGATCTTGGATGAGCCGGAGCACCAGATCGCCTTCCTGGAAGACCCGGGATTTAACTCGTCGACTATGATAACGGCGCAGGTCTTGTTGATAAATCGCTGAACGAGCTGCGGCCACATCACGCTGCTCGTCCAACAAGTCAAGAGCATCTTGGCGCGCCTGTTCATTGTTCGCCTCAACATAAGCCGCCACTCGAGGCGAGTCATGACGGATGTCACTGGGGAGGACTGCTTCTGCTCTGTAAACCATGAAGAAAGGCGTAAAGCCTGTAGACCTGTTAGGAGTAGTGTTGATGCTCCATAGCACGGAGGGCAACTCCTCCACCCAACAACCCGGCGTCCGTTGCAAAGGGACCAAAAGCCGGGGCTTGATGCCCTTCAGAATCTCCTGATTAGCTCTCTTAGCCTGACCATTGGATTGAGGATGAGCCACCGAGGAAACATCAAGTCGGATGTGCTCTCGTTGACAAAACTCCTCCATGGCGCCTTTGGATAAATTGGTGCCATTGTCAGTTATAATGCTGTGTGGAAAACCAAAGCGAAAGATCACCTTTTTCATAAACTGAACCGCCGTGGCTGCATCACACTTGCTAACTGGCTCCGCTTCAACCCACTTGGTAAACTTGTCAACTGCCACCAAAAGGTGGGTCTTCTTATCCTTGGACCTTTTGAAAGTCCCAACCATATCAAGCCCCCAGACCGCAAAGGGCCAAGTAATTGGGATCATCCTCAGCTCTTGAGCCGGTACATGAGCCCGTCGCGAGAACCTTTGGCAACCATCACACTTACTGACCAAGTCCTCTGCATCAGCATGAGCCGTCAACCAATAAAAACTATGACGAAAAGCCTTGGCCACAAGAGACTTTGAGCCGGCGTGATGGCCACAATCCCCTTCATGGATCTCACGCAAGATCTCTTGACCTTCCTCAGGGGAAACACAACGCTGAAACGCTCCCGTAACACTGCGGTGATGTAACTCACCATTGATAACAATCATTGACTTAGCCCGCTGGGTTATTTGTCGGGCCAAAGTTTCATCCTCAGGCAACTCTCCCCGGGTCATGTAAGCCAGATAAGGTGCTGTCCAGTCCGGGATGATGTGGAGAGCCGCCACCAGTCGTGCCTCCGGGTCAGGGACAGCCAAGTCTTCCTCTGTAGGTAACTTAACAGAAGGGTTATACAGGACATCCAAGAAAGTATTAGGCGGCACCGGCTTTCGCTGAGAGCCCAGCCGGCTTAGGGCATCAGCCGCCTCGTTCTTCCTGCGATCAATGTGCTCTACTTGGTAGCCCTGAAAGTGCCCAGCAATGGCATCAACCTCGTGGCGATAAGCTGCCATGAGAGGGTCCTTAGAGTCCCACTTGCCGGATACTTGTTGAGCCACCAAGTCTGAATCTCCGAAGCACCTTACCCGGCTCAAGCTCATCTCTTTAGCCATCCGAAGACCATGGAGCAAGGCCTCGTACTTAGCCGCGTTGTTAGTGCAAGGAAACAGCAACTGTAGCACATAATGGAACTTGTCACCTTTAGGGGAAGCCAACACGACTCCAGCCCCCGAGCCCTCCAACTGCCTGGACCCATCAAAGTGAATAGTCCAATATGTGTTATCCGGCTTCTGCTCGGGCACTTGTGACTCTGTCCAGTCATTGATGAAATCCACCAAGGCCTGAGATTTAACAGCAGTGCGTGGCACGTATTTCAGACCATGGGGTCCGAGCTCTATGGCCCACTTAGCCACTCTCCCTGTGGCCTCTCTGTTTTGAATGATATCACCAAGAGGGGCAGAACTGACCACAATGATGGGATAACCCTGAAAATAATGCTTAAGTTTCCGGCTCGCCATGAACACACCATAAACAAGCTTCTGCCAATGCGGATACCGCTGCTTGGACTCAATGAGCACTTCGCTGACATAATAAACCGGCCGCTGAACCGGATGCTCCTTACCCTCCTCTTTGCGCTCCACCACCATAGCCACACTGACAGCTCGTGTGTTCGCCGCCACATACAGTAATAAGGGCTCCTTATCAACCGGAGCAGCAAGGACGGGGGGCTCTGCCAGCTGCTTCTTCAAATCCTCAAAAGCCTTATTAGCTGCATCATTCCAGACGAAGTTATCAGTTTTCTTCATCAACTGATATAATGGCATGGCCTTCTCACCCAAACGGCTTATAAACCGGCTTAAAGCAGCGATGCGACCCGCCAAGCGCTGAACATCATTTATACACGCCGGCTTAGCCAGGGAGGTGATGGCCTTGATCTTCTCCGGGTTAGCTTCAATGCCTCTGTCAGAAACCAAGAAACCCAAGAGTTTGCCTGCAGGAACACCAAAAACACACTTGGCCGGGTTAAGCATCATCTTGTAAACCCGGAGATTATCAAAGGTTTCTCTCAAATCATGTATCAGGGTTTCCTCTTTTATAGATTTAACCACAATATCGTCCACATAAGCATGAACATTGCGCCCAATCTGTTTATGAAGACAGTTCTGCACGCAACGCTGATAAGTCGTCTGTGCACACTTGAGTCCAAAGGGCATAGACACATAGCAGAAGGCTCCAAAGGGAGTGATGAACACCATCTTCTCCTGGTCCTTAACTGCCATTTTAATCTGATGATATCCAAAATAAGCATCCAAGAAACTTAAGCGCGCACACCCCGCCGTAGCATCAATAATTTGATCAATACGGGGAAGGGCAAAAGGATCCGCTGGACACGCCTTGTTTAAGTCCGTGTAGTCCACACACATCCGCCAAGTGCCGTTCTTCTTGAGTACGAGCACCAGGTTAGCTAACCATTCTGGGTGGAAGACCTCAACAATAAACCCGACCGCCAAGAGCCGGGCCACCTCTTCGCCAATAGCTTTCCGCCTCTCTTCATTAAACCGCCGAAGGAACTGCCTGACCGGCTTAAATTTCGGATCAACATTGAGAGTGTGCTCAGCAAGTTCTCTAGGTACACCTGGCATGTCAGACGGCTTCCATGCAAAAATGTCCCTATTCTCACGGATGAACTCGATGAGCGCGCTTTCCTATTTTGGATCCAGATTGGCACTGATGCTAAATTGCTGAGATGAATCTCCTGGAACAAAATCAACAAGCTTAGTCTCATCAGCCGACTTAAATTTCATTGCCGGCTCATGTTCCGTAGTCGGCTTTTTCAGAGAGGTCATATCTGTTGGGTCAACATTGTCTTTGTAAAACTTCAACTCCTCTGTTGCACAAACAGATTTTGCATAAGCTGCATCGCCTTCCTCACATTCCAAGGCCACCTTCCGGCTGCCGTGAACCGTAATGGTCCCATTATGACCCGGCATCTTGAGCTGTAAGTACACATAACACGGCCGTGCCATGAACTTGGCGTAAGCCGGCCGCCCAAATATAGCATGGTACGGACTTCTTATCTTGACCACATCAAAGGTCAATTTTTCCACCCTGTAGTTATTCTCATCTCCGAAGGCCACTTCCAACTCGATCTTGCTGACTGGATAAGCCGACTTACCAGGTACCACACCATGGAAGATAGTGTTTGACTGGCTGAGGTTCTTATCAACCAACCCCATACGGCGAAAAGTCTCATAATAGAGGATGTTGATGCTGCTGCCTCCATCCATGAGCACCTTAGTGAACTTATATCCTCCCACCTGAGGAGCCACCACTAAGGCCAAGTGACCCGGATTGTCCACCCGGGGAGGGTGATCCTCTCTACTCCATACTATAGGCTGCTCAGACCACCGCAAGTAGCGTGGAACCGCCGGCTCAACAGCATTTACAGCCCTCTTATGAAGCTTCTGATCTCGCTTACACAGACTGGTGGTAAATACATGGTACTGTCCACCGCTAAGCTGCTTTGGATTGGTCTGATAACCCCCTGCTGCTGTTGATGACCCTGGCCAAACTGCTGATTAAAGCCCCCTTGACCGTTCTGAGGATTAGAATTTGAGCCGCCGCCCGGGCCATGAAAACCGCCGGCACCTGAGCCGCCGCCCGGGCCATTATAATTCTTAAAGGCCTTCATGATTGCACAATCCTTCCATAGATGAGTCACTGGCTTCTCTCTAGAACCATGCCTTGGGCAAGGCTCATTCAACAGCTGCTCCAGCGTCGGGCCTGACCCGCCGCCTCGGGGAGGGGGCCTCCCCTTGCGTCGCTGGTTGTTACCTTGTGAGCTGGCGTTGGCTACAAACTCTAGGCTGCCATCGGCCTTGCACTTGCCTCCTCCTTGGTTCCCCGGGTTATGCTGAGGGCCCTTGCCATTGCCATTCTTCTTTCCCTTCCCTGTCCTTTCATCATCTGAAGCGGGGTCCTTGGTACCATCAGAATCGGCGTACTTGACAAGAGCCGCCATCAGTGTACCCATATCATTGCAGTCGCGCTTAAGCCGCCCGAGTTTCATCTTCAGGGGCACAAAACGACAATTCTGCTCCAACATTAAGACTGCAGAGCCGGCATCCATCTTATCTGATGAATGTATGATCTCTTTGACCCGGCGAACCCAATGTGTCGTGGATTCACCCTCCTGCTGCTTACAGTTAGTCAAATCCATAATTGACATAGATTGCCTACAGGTATCCTTGAAGTTTTGGATGAAACGGGCTTTCAGCTCAGCCCAAGACCCGATGGAATTCGGTGGTAGCCCTTTCAACCAAATGTGGGCAGTCCCATCTAACATCATGGTGAAGTACTTGGCCATTGCCGCCTCACTGACCTCCAGCAGTTCCATGGCCATCTCGTAACTCTCGATCCAGGCTGCGGGTTGTAAGTCTGCCGTGTAATTAGGCACCTTCCTAGGGCCTTTGAAATCCTTGGGTAGACGTTCATTGCGGATAGCTGGCACTAAACAAGGGACACCCCCAGTCCTGGTAGGGATACCCACGTCGACGGAAGCCGTCGGGTAAGCCGGGGGAGTCTGGCAAGCCGTCAACTGAGGCACCTGCTCCGCCTCTTGCCGCGCTCTATCCTGGTCTGCTGCGTGAAAGGCTCCATTATGAGCCGGGCCGTGACCAGGGGGCGTGTCATGGCGCCGGACGTTACTTGAGCCGATCGCTGAGACCATGTGCCTGCTGTAACTCGGGGTCCAGCCTGGACGAGGGGTCGAGTGGATCCTGTCCCGGCTGTAGGAGTACGCCTCTTGCTGCGCCAGTGCTGTCTGAAGGAGTTCCCTGACCCGGCGGGTTTCAATAGCCGTCGGAGAGTCGCCGTCAACTGGGAGAGCCGCCAGCCGTGCTGCCGCGGCGACCATGTTCTCCAGCGGGTTATTATAATGACCCGGGGGTATTGGCACATACTGAGGCGGGGCAGGGGGCACCTGGGGAGGCCCCATCACTTGTGGCTGAATGGGGGTCCCAGACCCGGGCACTATGACCCCTGGCGGGTTACTAGACCCTGCACCTGGCGTGTTGAAGAGGTTGCGTGGATCGTAAACCGGAGGGAGTCGCGATTGGGCCTTTTGATGCCTCCTTCTCATGACCTCATTGGACGCGTTCTGATCCATCGTGAGTCGGAAGGACTGCGCCTGGATCAACTGAGTTTGAGCATCGAGAGCCGCCCTCTCCGCAGCCATCCTGATCCCTTCCGCTGCCAGATCCTCCTTAGCCTTCACTAGATCCAACTTTAATTGTGCCATCTCCGCATCATGCTGAGCCTGATCCGCCGAGTCAACGGTGGCAGTTAACAGGGCCGTCATCTTGTCCGTGAGATCCATTAGCACCTGAGCCAGCGAGGGCACCGGGTTTCCCGCTCCAGCAGCAGGGTTCTGAACAGGCTGTGCACCGGCCATAAAGACTCCAACCTGACTTGGCGGCTCAAACGGGTCCGGAATAATGTCACCATCGGAACAACCCATGAGCCTACCATCTTGAAGTTGATACAACGAGTTTGACTCATCGGTGGACGACTCGCCGTCAGAGCCGGCGGCCGCCTCATCACCAGATCCAGATCGATCAGAGGGCCCTCCATGAATACATCCCACAAAAGCATGCCTTAAGGCAGGCCGGGCCCGGGCGGTCGTGCACGCTGAGCCGTCTCGATCAGATCGGCGCAGAGATCCGGCTCAGGGCCCGGCTCACCAATCTTGCCAATGAAAACATGAATTCCGCCGAAGGGGACCCGGTACCCGTACTCAATTGAGCCGGTGTCGGGGCCCCGGTTTGCATCGTCGATGTAGAGCTTGCCATGACGACTCTTGGTCATCCGGCCCACAGCGTATCCCTTGAGCCCTTCGAAGCTGCCCTTCAAGAACTCAAATCCACCGTGCGCTGGCCCCACGGTGGGCGCCAACTGTCGTGGAATTGTCACGGCAGATGTCCTCGAGCTAGGACTTAGTCGCGGAGCCATCGCAGCTAGGATGCTTGAAGGGGTTAAGTGGGACAAGGAACACGAGGGTTTATACTGGTTCGGCCCCTTACGGTGAAGGTAAAAGCCTACGTCCAGTTTGAGGTGGTATTGATTAGGGTTTCGATGACCAGGGAGCTTAACTGCTATGCCTGGCTCTCGATGAGATCTTCCCTCCCCTAAACCGCTGCCGGGTCGTCCCTTTATATAGGGAGGCTGACGCCCAGCAGCTCTCAGAGTCCCGGCCGGCTCATAAGAGTGTCCGGCTCGGACTCTCAGCTATTCTTGCCTTGCACTACAAGTTCTACCATGATAATGATTGTAACGACGGGCCTTAAGCCATATCCGGGTCTTAAGCCCATCTTTGGCCCACCGTCTTCAAGCTTGGCGCCGGGCTTCTGGCAATGACCATATGAGTAACCCAGCCCCTCCTGGCGGGTGACTCTAAGGTCTATATCCTCAACAATCACCCTTGACGAAAGCACTTCTGTGACGCGCGATTTATCGTCATGGAAGTGCACACTTCCGCGATGATAATTTTGGTAATGTCATGGAACACTTCTACCACAGCACAGGTATGACTATCTTGATTCTGTCATAAAATCGTCATGGATGTACATGCATGACAAAAAACGCGACCTACTGTGACAAACACGTATCATCACGGAAGTGTATTTTTTTGTAGTGGATGTTGCTGAAGATTGATCCTCCCAAGGTGAGAGGGTTGTTGGTGATGACAATGGCTTCAATTTCCCCCTCCCGGAGGGAAGTGTCCCCGACGGAATCGCTCCGCCAGAGAACAAAAGTGCTCCTGCCCAAGTTCTGCCTTGAGGCGGTGGCACTCCGTCCCGAAAGTCCTCTCCTTATTTTTTTTCTAGGTCAAAAGACCTTGTGTACCAGAAGATGGGCATCGGAGGTGGGCTAAGGCCCCCACTACCCACCAGGGCGCGCCAGGGGGCAGGCGCGCTCTGGTGCCTAGTGGGCACCTGGGTGGCCCCCTCTGGTATTTTTTTTTCTCCAATATTTTTTATATATTCCAAAATAATTCTCCGTAAAATTTCAGCTCATTTGGAGATGTGCATAATAGGTATCTCTGACATAGCTTTTCCAGGTCTAGAATTCCAGCTGCCGGTATTCTCCCTCTTTGTGTAAACCTTGCATATTATGAGAGAAAAGGCATTAGAATTACTCCACAAAAGTGTTATATTGAATAAAAACACTATAAATGATAGTAGGAAAACATGATGCAAAATGGACGTATCACTTCTCTACTATCTCTCGTCCGTGCTAATGAGGTAGCACAAGCCGCCATTGCTAGAGTTAAGGAGGTGGCGGCGGGGAAATTGTTGTCTGCCTTGGTTGAGGTGGTTGGCCCATCGACGGCTGGTAGTGGCCAGTCACCGTAGGTTCCTATAAAAGGGGTGCAATCCAAATGTGCTAATTCATGTGTTGCCCTGTGCAGGTCGAGTCCTCGCATAAAAAATCTTTCGTTCAAATGAAAGCTCCTTTTTGGAATATTAGGGGTTTCAACGCTAGGGGGCATCGAGATCAGATTCGTGAGATGGTTAGGGATGCAAACGTTGATCTGATTTGTTTAATTGAAACTTTTAAAGCCTTATTTTCTAACAATGAGTTATCTTCTATTACTGGGGCTAATAGATTTTATCGGAAGTATTTTCGTGCCTCTGGGCACTCGGTGGTATTCTTATTGGGGCCAAATTGGACGCTTTTGACTTGATCATGGTGTATTTTGGGATAGCATCGTGATGTTGCACAAGCGTCTTAACGTTCTCTGGGAGGTGATCATGGTCTATGGGCCGGCCAACCACTCGTTGTCTTCTTTGTTGCTTGATGAGCTATCTTCTAAGATTGATTCTTGTACTCTCCCCCTCCGGATTGGCGGTGATTTCAATCTACTTCGGTCCCCTATTGATAAGAGTAATAGTACTTTCTCTTGGCCTCTCACCGATTCTTTCAACGAGTTCATTCATGATTGTACCCTATGTGAGATCCCCGAGGGTGGGTGCACATTTTACTTGATATAATCATCAGGCTAACCATGTTAGGTCAGTTCTTGATTGCTACCTCTCAAGCATGCGTTGGTTTTCCCTTGAAGAGGAAAGGGTGATGCAGCAAAGTAGCATAAGTATTTCCCTTAGTTTTTGAGAACCAAGGTATGAATCCAGTAGGAGACAACACTCAACTCACCTAGTACCTGCACAAACAATCAAGAACCTTGCAACCAACGCGATAAAGGGGTTGTTAATCCCTTCATGGTCACTCGCAAAAGTGAGATCTAATAAAGATAGTAAAGCAAATATTTTTGGTATTTTTGTTGTATAGATTGGAAAGTAAAGATTGCAAAATAAAAGAATGGCGACAGAAATTGGCAAGTTGACGGGAAACTAATATGATGTAAAATAGACCCGGGGGCCATAGGTTTCACTAGTGGCTTCTCTCAAGATAGCATGTATTACGGTGGGTGAACAAATTACTGCCAAGCAATTGATAGAAAAGCGCATAGTTATGAGAATATCTAAGGCAATGATCATGAATATAGGCATCACGTCCGTGTCAAGTAGACCGAAACGATTCTGCATCTACTACTATTACTCCACACATCGACCGATATCCAGCATGCATCTAGAGTATTAAGTTCATAAGAACAGAGTAACGCATTAAGCAAGATGACATGATGTAGAGGGATAAACTCAAGCAATATGATATAAACCCCATCTTTTTATCCTCGATGGCAACAATACTGTGACACCCAAAAAATTTATTTTTGGTTTTATCAAAATCTTTTGATTTGAATAGGGTATTTAAATTTTCTTCTAAAGAACTCTCCCTCTCAAAACAATTTCCTTTTTTATGACAAATGTTTTGTTTGGTTTCATCCTAGACTTGATTGTTGGTCATGGAGGTTTTTCATCTCATGTTGGCTCAAATGTTTTTCATTTGGAAAAAAATTGAAAATCTTTTAAATAATCCTATGGCTTTTGGAGTGATCTTTTCCCCTTTCAAAAATCCCTCTTGCCATGACCTTAGTGGAAATCCCCTCCCAAAAGCCTTTCCCCATCTTTGGATCATGATATATTTCAAATCCAGCAGTTTGAACCTCCCCATAAAATTTTCTTTCATTTATTTCTCATCAAAAATAATTTCTGCCTTCTATTTTGACCCTTGGAGGTTTTCAAAGGAGCTACCCTTTCTACTTTGAGTTTTGCCTCCAAACCAAATTCCCTAGCTAGTCCTTAGAGCCCTCAACCAAGATCCATGAAGATCCACTGGTCTCCAGTTTAAATTTTTCAAATGGTGCTTGCTGCAAGTTTGGACCATATTTGCCAAATTTGATGAAATTCAATTGTTTTGTCCTCCTAAAAAATCTGAGGAAATTCAGGCAGCCTCTGGGTGCATTGAGAGGTCACCTCACCAAGTCCCAGCTCCAAAAAAAAATTTCTTCATGCCAAATCATTTCGTCGAACACCTGATGGACACTGTTGCTATCAATGTTCAGAGTTCAGTTAAACAGTTTCAGTAAACCACTGTCGTTTTCTTCAGAGCCCGTTGTCGATCTCGCCAGTACCCCGGTGGCGCCTTGCTCCCTGTTCCCTCCTTCTTATCCCTGCGCCGCACGATCGCCTAGAGGTTTGCGGGCGTCGGCGACGAGCAGGAGGAGGTGCGCCACCCATGAGCAACGGCAGCAGCGGCTTTGCGGCTGCCAGAGAGAGGCGCAGCGGTGGACAGCGTCGTCCAGCGCCGCCCAAGCCACCTGAGGCCGCCGCGTGGCCATCCACTCACCCGTGCACGCTGCCATCCTTCGTCGTGAACTGCTAGGCGCGGAGCACACTCCCTGCCGCCGCCGTGCCCGTACGGCCGCCCCGTCGAGGATCGGCGCATTACGCCTTGCCCGACCGAGGTTTAGCGGTGGAACGGCACCAGTGATCTTCCCTGATGGTGCCTAGCCCCCTAAACCCCCTACCCAACCTCTGCCTCGCCGTAATCGCTCGCCGGAGAAATCCCGTTCACGGCCACCCCCTCGGATCGCCTATAAAAGGAGGCCCCGAGCTCGAACTCGAACCCACACCACCTCTACACACCACCAATACCACGCCAAGCCACTGGAAGAGCCCCGAGGGAGCCTTCTTCCCCAACTCCGGCCGCCTCGACCCGCCACGGGACCCAGCTCGATTCGCTCCCGTGCGTGCACCTCTTGCCAGTAGCTTCCTAGTACATCCACTCTCCTGACCCGCGCTTCAATTTGGAGTTTGCAGCACCCACCGGAGCTCTCCACCATCGCCCGAACCACCGTCCGCCGGAGAAAGTGTCGCCGTCGACGTGGTGCTCTCCGACGGCCAAGTCCACCACCCACCGACGCGGAAGAACCACCTGAACCTCTTGGTACCCTCCGATCTCTCTACCTCGCCGTGGTTCAACGCCGGCGACCACCGCCGCCTTCGGGCGCCGGTGAGCTCCGCTGGCGTTTTTAAACCTGACGTGTGGACCCCCCCTCCCCCGTCAGCCTCTCTTCTTTCCCCCCCCCCTCGAACCGTTTTCTGTTGGTGCCTTCGGGCAAATGCGCTTTCTCTTTGGGCTGGCGCCTTTTATTCCGAACCGTTTTCTATTTTCTCAAACAAGTCCCTGGTTCTTTTCTGTTTCATCACAGATCAGTCCCTGGACTAAAACCCTTATAACTTTTTAATAAAAGCTGATTTTTGATTGATTCTTTTTCTGTCAGTCTTGTATTTTTGTCTAGTTTTTTATAGTATTTATTTGGAATATTTTTGGAACAAATTTTATGCACGCGATGATTTTTACGTTAGTGTACGGTTTCGTTATACCGTAGGTTCCGGAGGAGGTGAGGGAGCCGCGAACTTCGCCGAGCTAGACTCCGACTTCTCCGAACCAGGCAAGCATGTTTGAACCTTTGATATGATAGGTGTTTTGCATGTTTGCTTGAATGGTTGTGCATGGCATATGAACATCGGTGAGTATCTCGTTGCATGCAAGGCAACTATCCGTGTGTTCCGAAGTTACCGTGATCTCTGATGAGAGATGACCTGATCATGTGGTGACATGAAAGGTAGTAAGATGGTATTGTTGTAGCATGCCAGTCTTACGTCATCCGATAAATTCCGACGTTAACGTGGACCGAGCCACGTTACCGTTCTTCCCCTTTCGTGCTGCCACATGTTTTCTGCAAAGAATATGGTTTAGTAAGTTGTTAACCTCTTTCCTTGTACACACCAAATAGAGGGGCCGGGATGAGGGTTCCATGGCCCTGGATTAAAGCCAGTCATCCGGTCAGGGGGCATGGGTGTTTCCGGTTGGGACCGAGAGGGGGGGCACCCCTTAGAGCGCGCGTATATAAATTTGATCCCATGCTACGCGAGGTTGTAGCCTCCCCGTCTCAAGGTTTTTCTTGAACGTTGCCGAGGGTGATTCCTGGGATCGGAATGTTGAATGGGTGTGTACTGGTTAGATGTGTTTCTCCTAAAACACCGTAAACGGAACTAGTCCTTGTGACTACTGAAATCCGTTGGCTGTGGTTAAAGTACAAACTCTGCAGAGTCAAATCCTTCCGAGCCATCGTGTCCGTGATCAAGGACCATGGCCAGTATATCCATATCTATGTCAGTCCTCGTGGTAAATCCCCGGTGAACAAGCTTAAGTGGTATACCCGTTTGAATTGTTATTCCTGTGGATGGACTAACCTTTATTTTATCTCGTACTTGAATATTCCCGTGAAATGAATTAAATTCATGAGCTACTGAATTATTAAGTTGTGAAATATAAGCCCTTTATGTGATGTCGCTCAGACGTTCGACTGTGGCACTCTTGTTATTTACTTTTGATATAAGCCCTTTATGTGATGTCGCTCAGACGTCCGACTGTGGCACTCTTGTCATTTACTTTCAATAGCCCTTTATGTGATGTCGCTCAGACGTCCGACTGTGGCATGTCCGTTATTTACTTTTGATATAAGCCCTTTATGTGATGTCGCTCAAACGTCCGACTGTGGCACTCTTGTCATTTACTTTCAATATAAGCCCTTTATGTGATGTCGCTTCAGACGTCCGACTGTGGCACGCACTGACTATTATATTCTATTATAAGCCCTTTATGTGGTGTCGCCTTGACGCCCGACTGCGGCATTGTTATTTCATTTTTACCCTTTCGAGGAGTCTTTCAGACACTCGATTGGCCTTTAGTATTACTTTGGGATTTCGGGAGGACTACCGCCCGACTTCCCTTATATATTTCCATGCATTGCTATCCCATTGTCTGAGTGCGCTTGTTAATCTGTTCATATGCATCATGTTTACATTTGTTATATCTTATGTCCGAACTGTCTTGCGAGTACTTTCATAGTACTCACCTGGCTTGTTGATTTGGCCAGATGTTGACGAAGGCGATCTCATGGATGAAGAGTTTGATAGCGAGTCCGACGCCTAGAGGAGTCCCAGTCAATCCCGTGCGATCCTGGATGTTGGTCACTTATATTATACGCTTCCGCCACCCACAATGAGAATCCTCGAGCCTCACTCCGGCGCTCGAAGAGTTGTTAGATTCAGGAGTCATGTCACCCACTTCACTGTGATTTATCCACCACCGCTTTTTATTGTGAGTTAGTAGTTATGCCACCCTATCCGCCTTTAAGTATTATTGGCGTGCTTGTAATAAATTGTTGAGCAGTCTCCGCTCAACCTTGTATTATATTTAGTACTCCTGGTTTCTCTTCTGTGATCAAGATATTGTCTGCCTGTGAGAAGGATTATTCTCTATTGGTCCGTAAAAGGGATCGGTTTCTCAATAAATATTTTTATTGGAAAGCCGGTCGTGACAAATACAATACGTGCCTTGCTGCCCCTACTATCACTGGGAAAGGACACCGCAAGATTGAACCCAAAGCTAAGCACTTCTCCCATTGCAAGAAAGATCAATCTAGTAGGCCAAACTAAACCGATAATTTGAAGAGACTTGCAAAGATATAAAATCATGCATATAAGAATTCAGAGAAGAACCAAATAATATTCATAGATAAACTTGATCATAATTCCACAATTCATTGGATCTCGGCAAACACACCGCAAAAGAGTATTACATCGAATAGATCTCCAAAACATCGAGGAGAACTTTGCATTGAGAATCAAAGAGAGAGAGAAGAAGCGATCTAGCTAATAACTATGGACCCGAATGTCTGTGGTAAACTACTCACGCTTCATCGGAGAGGCAATGGTGTTGATGTAGAAGCCCTCCGTGATCGATTCCCCCTCCGGAAGATCGCCGAAAAAGGCCCCAAGATGGGATCTCATGGGTACAGAAGGTGGCGGCAGTGGAAAAGTGGTTTCGTGGCTCTCCCTGGTGTTTCTAGGGTATAAGAGAATATATAGGCGAAAGAAGTACATTGGTGGATCTACGAGGGGGCCACGAGGGTGGGGGCGCGCCTACCCCCCTGAGCGCACCCTCCTGCCTCGTGGCTTCCTCGTGGCGTTCCAGATTTCAACTCCAAGTCTCGTGATTTGCTTTTGGTCCAAGAAAGATCCTCGCGAAGGTTTCGTTCCGTTTGGACTTCGTTTGGTATTCCTTTTCTGTAAAACTCTAAAATAGGAAAAAAAAAACAGAAACTGGCACTGGTCCTCCAGTTAATAGGTTAGTCCCAAAAATAATATAAAAGAGCATATTAAAGCCCATTAAACATCCAAAACAGATAATATAATAGCATGGAACAATCGAAAATTATAGTTACGTTGGAGACGTATCAAGCATCCCCAAGCTTAATTCCTGCTCGTCCTCGAGTAGGTAAATGATAAAAATAGAATTTTTGCTATGAAATGCTACCTAACATAATTATCAATGTAATTTTATTTATTGTGGCATGAATGTTCAGATCCGAAAGATTCAAGACAAAAGTTTAATATTGACATAAAAATAATAATACTTCAAGCATACTAACAAAGCAATTATGTCTTCTCAAAATAACATGGCCAAAGAAAGTTATCCCTACAAAATCATATAGTCTGGCTATGCTCTATCTTCATCACACAAAATATTTAAATCATGCACAACCCCGGTTTCAGCCAAGCAATTGTTTCATACTTTAGTATTCTCAAACTTTTTCAACTTTCACACAATACATGAGCGTGAGCCATGGACATAGCACTATAGGTGGAATAGAATATGGTGGTTGTGGAGAAGACAAAAAGGAGGAAGATAGTGTCACATCAACTAGGCGTATCAACGGGCTATGGAGATGCACATCAATAGATATCAATGTGAGTGAGTAGGGATTGCCATGCAACGGATGCACTAGAGCTATAAGTGTATGAAAGCTCAAAAGGAAACTAAGTGGGTGTGCATCCAACTTGCTTGCTCACGAAGACCTAGGGCATTTTGAGGAAGCCCATCATTGAAATATACAAGCCAAGTTCTATAACGAAAATTCCCACTAGTATATGAAAGTGACAAAATAAGACACTCACTATCATGAAGATCATGGTGCTACTTTGAAGCACAAGTGTGGAAAAAGGATAGTAGCATTGTCCCTTCTCTCTTTTTCTCTCATTTATTTTTGTTTGGGCTTCTTTGGCCTCTTTATTTTTCATAAAGTCCGGAGACTCATCCCAACTTGTGAGGGAATCATTGCTTCCATCATCCTTTCCTCACATGGGACAATGCTCTAATAATGAAGATCATCACACTTTTATTTACTTACAACTCAAGAATTACAACTCCATACTTAGAAAAAAATATGACTCTATATGAATGCCTCCGGCGGTGTACCGGGATGTGCAATGAATCAAGAGTGACATGTATGAAAAAATTATGAATGGTGGCTTTGCCACAAATACGATGTCAACTACATGATCATGCAAAGCAATATGACAATGATGGAGCGTGTCATAATAAACGGAACGGTGGAAAGTTGCATGGCAATATATCTCAGAATGGCTATGGAAATGCCATAATAGGTAGGTATGGTGGCTGTTTTGAGGAAGGTATATGGTGGGTTTATGGTACCGGCGAAAGTTGCGCGGTACTAGAGAGGCTAGCAATGGTGGAAGGGTGAGAGTGCGTATAATCCATGGACTCAACATTAGTCATAAAGAACTCACATACTTATTGCAAAAATCTACAAGTCATCAAAACAAAGTACTACACGCATGATCCTAGGGGAAGGGTTGGTAGGAGTTAACCCTTGCGCGATCCCGACCTCCACACATAAGGAAGACAATCAATAAATAAATCATGCTCCAACTTCATCACATAACGGTTCACCATACGTGCATGCTACGGGAATCACAAACTTTAACACAAGTATCTCTCAAATTCACAACTACTCCAGTAGCATGACTCTAATATCACCATCCTCATATCTCAAAACAATCATCAAGCATCTAACTTCTCATAGTATTCAACGCACTTTATATGAAAGTTTTTATTATACCCATCTTGGATGCCCATCATATTAGGACTAGTTTTATAACCAAAGAAAAATACCATGTTGTTCTAAAAGACTCTCAAAATAATATAAGTGAAGCATGAGATAGCAATAATTTCTATAAAATAAAACCACCACCATGCTCTAAAAAGATATAAGTGAAGTACTAGAGCAAAATTATCTAGCTCAAAAGATATAAGTGAAGCACATAGAGTATTCTAATAAATTCCGATTCATGCATGTCTCTCCCAAAAGGTGTGTATAGCAAGGATGATTGTGGTAAACTAAAAATCAAAGACTCAAATCATACAAGACGCTCCAAGCAAAACACATATCATGTGGTGAATAAAAATATAGCCTCAAGTAAAGTTACCGATAGATGAAGACGAAAGAGGGGATGCCTTCCGGGGCATCCCCAAGCTTAGGCTTTTGGTTGTCCTTGAATTTTACCTTGGGGTGCCTTGGGCATCCCCAAGCTTAGGCTCTTGCCACTCCTTATTCCAAAATCTATCAAATCTTTACCCAAAAACTTGAAAACTTCACAACACAAAACTTCAACAGAAAATCTCATGAGCCCTGTTAGTATAAGAAAATAAATCACCACTTTAAGGCACTGTAATGAACTCATTCTTTATTTATATTGGCA
>NC_057802.1:507314295-507361747 GCF_018294505.1 Triticum aestivum
TAAGCAAACAACACACAAAAACAGAATATGTCAAAAACAGAACAGTCTGTAGCAATCTGTAACTTTCGAATACTTCTGTAACTCCAAAAATCCTAAGAAATTAGGAAGTCCTAAGCAATTTGTTTATTAATCTTATGCAAAAAGAATCAACTGAAAATCATGTTCCTGTGATTTACGAAAATTATTTTTGTGCGCGCAAAAGTTTCTATTTTTTTACAGCAAGATCGCAAAGACTTCACCCAAGTCTTCCCAAAGGTTCTACTTGGCACAAACACTAATTAAAACATAAAACCACATCTAACTAGAGGCTAGATGAATTATTTATTACTAAACAGGAGCAAAAAGCAAAGAACAAAAATAAAATTGGGTTGCCTCCCAACAAGCGCTATCGTTTAATGCCCCTAGCTACGCATTGATAATTTCGTTGATGATCACATGAAAGACAAGAATTGAAGCACAAAGAGAGCATCATATAGCATGTGAAAAACACATCTAAGTCTAACATACTTCCTATGCATAGGCATCTTATAGGCAATCAAATTATCGAGGAAAGCAAAAACTAGCATGTGCAATGAAGAAGAAAGAGACGATAGCAATCTCAACATGAAGAGAGGTAATTTAATAACATGAAAATTTCTACGACCATATTTTCCTCTCTCATAATAATTACATGTAGTATCATAAGAAAATTCAGCAAAATAGCTATCACATAACATATTCTCAACATGATCCACATGCATGCAAAGTTGACACTCTTCCAAAATAGTGGGATTATAACATTAACTAAAGTTATGACCTCTCGAAACCCACTTTCAATATTATTGCAAACATTATTATCAATCTCATATTCATGATCGGGCTCAAATAAATTTTCAAGATCATAAGAAGAATCACCCCAATCATGATCATTGCAACAAGTAGTAGACATAGCAAAATTAGCATCCCCAAGCTTAGGGTTTTGCATATCATTAACACAACTGACATTAATAGAATTTATAATAAAATCATTGCAATCATGCTCTTGATTTAAGGGACTATCAAGTATAGGTGCAATAGCAATAATCTCATGTTTAACATAAGGAACTATAGCAAATCCATCTCCATAAATATTGGCATCATGGCCATAAGAATAGCAAGCATCATGTTCATGAAGGGATATTTCAATCAAATCATCGGAATCATAATCATCTATACATTCATGCATATCATTATTTTCTTCCAAAGAAACGGCAATTCTCTCAATAAGTTCCTTAACATAGGCATTGTGAGCATAGTTTTCATAGCAATATCTAAGTATGTCGGAATTTTCAGATTTGTAGAGAGTAATATCATACTTTTCAATCAAAGAAGCAACTTCATGAGCACCCTTAAAAATGACAAATTCTTCAATTTGTTTGATATCATAGTAACTATAAACACCCTTTTCATAAGAAGATAAGATTTCATTATCATTAAACTCACATAGGTAGGGAAGGTGTTTTTTAGGGTTCTTAGAGCAACAAGTAAAATCATAAATTTCACAAAGATTCCAAGCATAACACAGCAAAGAGTTTATTTGATACCATAAGAGTCTCCCTTTTTCAGGAAAACGGTGACACACAAAATGAGCATGCTCATCTAAAGATTTTCCCTCAACTAAACTAGTTGGGGTTTTAGCACGAGCACATATAGATCGAAGATGATCCAAGTAGAACACTTTAAGTGGATCCATATCAACAGATTTTTAGCAAGCAAAGATGCCAGCAAATAGAAGGCACATGGAAACACAAACAAAAGACATATGGAAAGAAGGCGAAGAAAAGGCAAATCTTTTCAAAAATTGTGTTAGAAGTGGGGGAGAGGAAAACGAGAGGCGAATGGCAAATAATGTAATGTGAGGGAGAAGAGTTTATGATGGGTACTTGGTATGTCTTGACTTGTCGTAGATCTCCCCGGCAACGGTGCCAGAAATCCTTCTTGCTACCTCTTGAGCATGCGTTGGTTTTCCCTTGAAGAGGAAAGGGTGATGCAGCAAAGTAGCGTAAGTATTTCCCTCAGTTTTTGAGAACCAAGGTATCAATCCAGTAGGAGACAACGCTCAAGTCACCTGTACCTGCACAAACAATCAAGAACCTTGCAACCAACGCGATAAAGGGGTTGTCAATCACTTCACGGTCACTCGCAAAAGTGAGATCTAATAAAGATAGTAAAGCAAATATATTTGGTATTTTTGTCGTATAGATTGGAAAGTAAAGATTGCAAAATAAAAGAACGGCGACAGAAATTGGCAAGTTGACGGGAAACTAATATGATGTAAAATAGACCCGGGGGCCATAGGTTTCACTAGTGGATTCTCTCAAGATAGCATGTATTACGGTGGGTGAACAAATTACTGCCGAGCAATTGATAGAAAAGCGCATAGTTATGAGAATATCTAAGGCAATGATCATGAATATAGGCATCACGTCTGTGTCAAGTAGACCAAAACGATTCTGCATCTACTACTATTACTCCACACATCGACCGCTATCCAACATGCATCTAGAGTATTAAGTTCATAAGAACAGAGTAACGCATTAAGCAAGATGACATGATGTAGAGGGATAAACTCAAGCAATATGATATAAACCCCATCTTTTTATCCTCGATGGCAACAATACAATACGTGCCTTGCTGCCCCTACTATCACTGGGAAAGGACACCGCAAGATTGAACCCAAAGCTAAGCACTTCTCCCATTGCAAGAAAGATAAATCTAGTAGGCCAAACTAAACCGATAATTCTAAGAGACTTGCAAAGATATCAAATCATGCATATAAGAATTCAGAGAAGAACCAAATAATATTCATAGATAAACTTGATCATAAATCCACAATTCATCGGATCTCGACAAACACACCGCAAAAGAGTATTACATCGAATAGATCTCCAAGAACATCGAGGAGAACTTTGTATTGGGGATCAAAGAGAGAGTAGAAGCCATCTAGCTAATAACTATGGACCGGAAGGTCTGTGGTAAACTACTCACGCTTCATCGGAGAGGCAATGGTGTTGATGTAGAAGCCCTCCGTGATCGATTCCCCCTCCGACAGATCGCCGAAAAAGGCCCCAAGATGGGATCTCACGGGTACAGAAGGTTGCGGCGATGGAAAAGTGGTTTCGTGGCTCTCCCTGGTGTTTCTAGGGTATAAGAGTATATATAGGCAAAAGAAGTACGTCGGTGAAGCTATGAGGGGCCCGCAAGGGTGGGGGCGCGCCTACCCCCTGGGTGCGCCCTCCTGCCTCGTGGCTTCCTCGTGGCGTTCCAGACTTCAACTCCAAGTCTCCTGATTTGCTTTCGGTCCAAGAAAGATCCTCGCGAAGGTTTCGTTCTGTTTGGACTCCATTTGGTATTCCTTTTCTGTAAAACTCTAAAATAGGCAAAAAAAACAGAAACTGGCACTAGGCCTCCGGTTAATAGGTTAGTCCCAAAAATAATATAAAAGAGCATCTTAAAGCCCATTAAACATCCAAAACAGATAATATAATAGCATGGAACAATCAAAAATTATAGATACGTTGGAGACGTATCATTGATCGTGTGTTTGTTAGTCCTGGTTGGTACTCGCTATTCCCTCGTGCTTTCCTTGCCGCCCAGCCGCACGTGGGGTCTGACCACTCTCCGTTGTTGCTGTTGGATGTGGGGATTTCGGCTACCTGCATTTTTTCCCAGTTCCAATTTGATGCGTCTTGGTTGCTATTGGAGGGCTTCCACTCGCTGCTCACCGATAATATTTCCTCCTTGCTTGCGTCAGATAGGCGCTCTTTTGGTCTAGTTGATGATAGGCACTTCTGATCTTATAATCTTAGGAAGTTTCTTAGAGGTTGGGGCCGTAATAGGGCCACGGAGGCCCAGAGCCAGAAGTCTGACTTGTTGGGTTAGATTTCTGCCTTAGATTCCGTGGCGGATGGGACTGGGTTGTCCATGGTAGGTGGCAATTGAGATATAGTTTGGAAGATCTTCTGATGCAATCTCATCGTCAGGCGGAAGTGTATTGGCATCAGAGAGGCACTATTAATTGGACTCTTAAAGGGGATTCTCTCAGTGCCAATTTTTTGCCATTGCTAATGAGCGGAGACGTCGACGTGGTATTGATAATTTGGCCGTTGTCGTTGTTAGGGTTTTAGATCCGCAAATTATTTTAAATCATCTGCATGATTTTTTCGCTTCCCTCCTTGCTGCTAAATCCGCGTATGGATTTTTCATTTCTCCTCCTCTCTGGTCCTGGCGTCGGAGAGTGTCTGACAACGAAAATGATGCTCTTATGCTGCCTTTATCTATCGAGGAGATTTAGATAGTCTTCAATTCTACTAATGCTAATTTTGCTTCGGGCCCGGATGGTTTTTCTATTCCCTTCTTTAAGAAATTATAGTTAGTCTTGCGTTACTTGGTCTGTGCGGTCATTCAGGGTTTTTGTTTGGGCACCGTGGATATCTCATGGTTAAACTATGCGATCATCTCCTAATTCCAAAAGTCAAAGGTGTTGATCTGATTTCTCAATTTCCTCCCATTGCTCTCATCAACTTTACTAAATTTCTAGAAAAGGGTTTTGCTACGCGTCTATCTCCCCTGTTGCTCATGAGGTCCTTAGCCCCTACTAATCGGCTTTAGTAAAAGGCTGGTTTATCTTAGATGGGATCCTTAATCTCCATGAAATTGTGCATGACCTCGGGGTGAGGGTTATCAAAGCCATCATTCTTGAACTTGATTTTGAAAAGGCGTATGATTCAGTTAGTTGGGGGTTCTTTTGTCAAGTTCTGCTTGCCAAAGGTTTTGATAGTGCTTACGCCCACCGTATCATGCAGCTTGTTTTCGGTGGCCATGCGGATGTGTCTATTAATAGGAAGGTCAGCAATTACTTTGCCAGTGGTAGGGGCCTACGGCAAGGGGCTCCTATATCTCCACTCCTTTTTGATTTTGTTGTTGATGCTCTCTCCTGCATTTTATCTCAAGCGGCCGTTGCAGGACATATTTCTCATATTGCCTCGCATTTAATTCTGGAGGGGGTGTCACATTTGCAGTACGCGGATGACACAATCATTATGGTGGAAATGAATGACTCTTGTATTGCCCACCTAAAAATCTTGTTCCTATGCTTTGAGGTTCTCTCAGGGCTGAAAAATAATTTTTCCTAGAGCAAGGTTACCATTACTGGTGCCTCCGAGGACGAGGCAGTTAGGGTTTTCAACTTCTCAACTGTAGTTTGGGATCCTTTCTCTTTAGATATCTGGGTCTTCCCATTCCGCCGTTCCGGCTATGTGCCAAGGAGTTCGCTCCCTTGGTGACCAAGGTTGGGAATCGAGTGACGTTGTGGTGTTGTAGATATAAGACCAACGCGGGAAAGGTGTGTCTCATTAATGCGTGTTTGTCCTCTCTTCCTATGTTTACCATGGGTTTTTATCATCTATCTGAAGGGACACATGATGGTTTGATAAGCATAGGGGTACTTTTTACTGGAATGCTGTGGATAATAGCCGTAAATATAGGATGGTGAAATGGAAGATCATGTGTAGGCCTAAAATTCTTGGAGGGTTGGGCATTCTTAACACTTCGGTGATGAACGAGTGCCTTATTATCAAGTGATGGTGGAAGATTACGACCTCTAGGTCTGCTACTCTTTGGTTCTTGCTTCTCAAAGGTAAATAGTTTCCGCATGGGAGCCCTCTTTTTGCTTCTGCTTCGGGTGGCTCTCAGTTTTGGAAAGTTCTGGTGAAAGTTCGGGATGTGTTTAGGGAGCATGTCAATTTTGTGGTGGGTAATGGATGCTCTACGCGGTTCCGGCTTGATTGGTGGTGTGGTGATTCTTCTTTAGCTGTTGCCTTTCCCGTTTTATTTTCTTATTGCTTTGCCTTGGAGATCTCAATCTCTGAGCTCTCTAATAATAATTGGGACCTCTCTTTCAAATGATCCCTCTCTCATGTAGAGTTGGATGATTGGCAGCATCTTGTTACTTTCCTCCCTGTGCTCTCGAAGGAGGAAGACTCTGTAGTTTGGCCCCACTCTACTTCTGGCAGATTTTCTATTCAATCAATGTATTCCAGGCTTATTTCAGGCGTGCCTACTTCTAAATTCAAGCCTATGTGGCAAGCCAAAGCCCCCCCCCCCCAGATTAAGATTTTCGTACGGCAAGCCATTTGGGGACGTCTTACTACGGCTGATCAAATTCAAAAACGAAATGGGTCTGGTTCACATCGTTGTGTTCTATGTCCTAATCTTGGATACCAATCATATTTTGTTTGGCTGTGTTGCATTAGGTCCTCGAAGGGGGTGTCCTGGGAACCCAATTCTTTTGCGGAGCTCCGGTTTCTTACCTCTGGGCTCCGGGGTCTAAACAAGCACTTATTCTGGTTGGTGTTTGCTGCTCTTTGTTGGCCTTTGTGGACAACCAGGAATAAATTTACCATTGAACATGTGTTCCTTAACAAGCCTGCCGTCTGTCTCTTTAAAATGTGTATGTTCTTGCCGCAGTGGAGATCATTGACTAAGGTTGCCGATCGGGATGCTTTGGAGGTGCTGATTGCTAAAGTTCAGGCTTCTGCCGTCTCCCTGTCTCTGCAAAATCCTGATGGCCGAGCTCATTCATAGCAGCGCTTCTCTTTTTGGTAGTAGGTTGTTGGCCTACGCGCTTGTTAGTCTATTGCCTTATCTCTGGCCTGCGTGCCCTGAACTTTGATGGCCTGCATGGCAAGGTTGTTGGCCTTGCTACTCTGGTTTTCTGTTTCATTTGTTGCTTGCTTGTGTGTTCGTACTCTACCTAATGGCTTTATCTATGAAGTCAGGTGTATGACTTTTCTCTAAAAAAACTAGGGGAGGTTTGGAGAAGTTCGAACTTCGGCCTAGCCCAATGTTAGTTGGACCACATCTCCCCCATAGTCCATGTGTCTCATTCATCTCTTTTTCCTCTATGTTTACCTGGCCCATTGCCACTTTCCGGATTTTTTATGACCACAGCCGGATGACCGAGCCTTGTCTGTTCTATACATACGTGTGCGGACATGCCCACCGGAAATTTGGTGACTTCCCGAGATAACCCAAACAACTTACCTTATAATATCACTTGTTATGAAAATTCGAAAAGCATAGCCAATCTACCGATGACTAAGCAATCATACGAAACTCGACACCAAGATTTGTTAGCAAGGTTCATCAAACTCGGTAACATTCCTGGAGCATTACTACAGGTGCTCCTCCCCATTGATACCGCTACAATATCAGACACCGGTCACATGGACATTGACACATGCCGTTGGCTATGCATGTGCTATTATGTGGCATATTTTACATTGTGTGTGTGCGATTTAAACCCAAATACATTGTAAATAATACACGACACAACTCCAACACAATCAATGCTCGTAGCAAACTAGCAACACGTGGAGTATCTGTGTACACAGAGAAGACACATTGTAAATAATACATGCAAGCAAATGTTTGTGTTCGGGCTGCGCTTACGGCATGGAACAAAATTCATGTAAGTTGTTTACAGATAACATATAAATGCTTACAAAAGAGAAACTGATCTTAAATTTAAGGACTAATAACCGTCTCAAAAAGTTCAAATTTCTTACTCGCACATGAATTGATGAGTTGTTGCCTAGAAAATTCAGATTCAAATTTCTGACTTGCACATGAATTGAAACTATAACAAAAAAGGATTGAACTAGACTGCACAAAGAAAATTGTAGAATCTAGCTTGGTTTAGACATCTGGAGTACACAGATACCCGATAGGAATCATGCAAATAGCTATGAACACAAGGAACGCCATGTGCCCAGGATTCTGCAATTCAGGATCATGATACTTGTTCCTTGCCACAAAGAGGTAAACCACCAACGCCATGCTTGCCAACGTAGTAAAACACTGCGGAGATAGATCGCCTGGTTGTGAGTACATATATCGACAAACGTATGGAAGAAACTACAATGGCAATTCGTTTAGAGGAAACTGATAACAGAATACTACGGAGTAGTACGTATATGCGTGCAAGGCGCATGTACCCTGAAGAAGATCGTCCAGACGGCCATGAACCGACGGACGGCGGAAGAATAATCATCAGTTTCGCCGCATTCACCTTGCTCCATCCTTTGCAGCAGGAGGTCTTCTTCCATCTGAGGCTGTCGATAACTCCTGCCTGATGACCAGGGGCACGCCGGCGGCATGGTGAAGCTTGGCCGCCGGCAGATATACGGATCCTTTCCTGCCCGCGGGCGCTTGCGCAGATCTGATGGGTTCCGAGAACTAACGTGTAACGTGGACGATCGATTGATCGAGAAATTACGCGGCCGGGCGAATTAAGCAAGCGGATAGCTATGTACGTGCCCCCTGGTCTATCTATATGAATTTTATTTTTTTGGAGTGGGATCTATCTATACGAGATAGATGACTTTGATTGGGATTCTGATTACCCCCAAGTTGGAGCCCCATTATTTCTTTGTATGACGTCACGGAAACTTGGGAACTTCGTTTACCATGACGGTTAATCGGGCTATAGATTTAGTATATGTCGGCCGTCGTACGTTCGTTTTAGTACGTCGGTCGTCTTTCCCTGTCCGCACTCACTTCGCATTGAGAACCCACAGTTCCAAACTAAGTATAATTTTAGGTTTCTTTAATTATTATTTTTAAAATATTCATCAAGTCAGAAATGCATCAGGATTTACAACACTAAATATGCACGGTATGAAAATGAATGAATTGCAGAAACCATCGACAATGAAGGCTAAGGTTGCAGGAACCACATTTCTATAGTTTGTGCCAAAAAAACACTAATGTTGTGCCTAATAATTGGCAAAAAAGCACTAGTTAATGGCTTTGGCCCATGACGATTATGACAAGTGGGATCCGCAAAAACTGATATGGCATAACGGTTGACATTTGATGGCGTTAGACGAGGTATTTTCCCAAAAAAAAATCCTCCTCTCCCTAAAGTCCACCTGCATGCACGGAGCTCTCCTGGCACGCATTGGACGCCTAAGGCGAGAGGAGAGCCCGCGCTGGCCGAGATTGGTGACGCAGGTCGCGATGGTTGTGGACCTCGCCGTCGCGCGCACGGCCGCTGCTACTTGTGATTGGCGTTGAGATTTTTTCGAAGATGAAGGGTGATGTAGTATAGTAGCAGATAGTCCGTATTTCCCTTAGTTAAGAACCAATGATTATCGAATCAATAGAAGACACCACACAAATAAGATAAGTGGTACTTGCACACACACACAAAGCAAATGCTTGCACTCAACACGGGCAAGAGGGTTGTCAATCCCCTTGTAATCATCAATTGTAAGGATTAAATCTGATAGTGGTAGATAGATTAAATAAAAATAAATAAATGACAACAAGTATTTTTAGAGTTTTAGTAAATATAAAGTGAATGGACCCTCGGGTCATAGCGTTCACTAGAGGTATCTCATAAGCAGCAACCGTGGGTAAACAAATTATTGTGGGCAATTGATAGAATAGCGCATAGTTATGATGATTCTTTATGGCATGATTAATATATAGGCATTATGTCCGAGACAAGTGGACCAACATCCATCTGCATCTATTACTATTACTTCACCCCAAGACCGCTATCCAGCATGCATCTCAAAGTATTAAGTTCATAACAAACAGAGTAATGTTGAAGCATGATGACATAATATAGACAAAGTAAGATCAAATAATATGTTTGAACCCCGTTGTTTTAGTCTTAGTAGCAATAATACAAATACGTGCCTTGTAACTCCTCCTGTCATAGAGTAAGGACACCACAAGATTGAACCTACTACCAAGCACCTCTCGCACTAAAAATAAATCAATCTAATTGGCCAAAAGAGATAGATAGATCGAAGAGAAATACAAGGATATAAAATCACACATAAATAAATCTAAAAAGACTCAAATACTTACAATGAATAATATGATCATAAACCAACGATTCATCGGATCCCAACAAACACACCGCAAAAGTTTAAATCGGATTGATCTTAGATGAGATCATTGGATTGGAGAGAGAGAGAGAGAGAGAGAGTCATCTATCTACTGCTACGGACCCGCGGGTCCTGTAGGAACTACTCACACATCATCATGGAGGCAACAAGTATTGTAAATGTGTCCTAGAGGCAATAATATTGTATTATTGTATTTTCATAATTAAAAGTTTATATTTCATGCTATAACCGATATGATCCTGGAATAAGCGATTCAGTGTAAAACTCATATGCACATGTGAAATGATAAACGGTAAAATATGATTCCTAGTCTCGCCTCTAAGACTATCTCAAGTGTTATTGGTGATCATATTTTCCGGATCTTAGGATATCGTTAAGTGTAACGATAGTCCTAAATTTTTTTTGATAATATGACATTGGAAGAACAATCATATTGAATCGACCCAAATTTGTTTGTTATACTTTGATATATAACTGTCACAAGTCAATTGTTATAACACTGAGAGTTAAAGTGTGATTTAGTTCATTTGACCATGAGAGTATCTTAGTCTCTTCTTACTGTGCGGTGGACTTTGGGGTTGCTCAAACGTTATTTGTAACACGGTGATCATAACGACAACTTACTGAAAGTGCAACTATCCCTGGGTGGTTTTGGTAATTCCTAACAACATATAGCTCATTGAGCTAATGCTATTTTAAGATAAATATTTCAGGAAAGCTCAATGATTGGCGTGGCATGGGTTAAGAAAGTGGACCCCTCAAAATGCTAAGGACAAAAGGATTGGCCCAAGCTCAAAGCACAAGACTCTACATTTCATTTTTAGTGATCCAAGATCACATTGAGTCCATAGGAAAACCAATACTATTAAGAGGGGGTTTGATTAATGAGGTTCTTGCTCAAAGTGCTTAGTGATATGCTCCAAACCCCTCAACTACTTTCTCACATCCAAATATGTCCCAAACCAAAAGTCAAACTCAGCCCCACCGATTTGATCTATCCGGTGCCACCGAGTTCACTTGACATAGCCACTGCCACAAACCCTAGTCTTTTCGGTCTCACCGATAGGGATCTCAGTTTCACCGAGATGGGATTGTAATCTCCCTGTTTCCCTTCGTAACGTTTCGGTCAAACCGAGATGAGCGATCGGTCCCACCGAGATTGCAATGCAAACTCTCTGTTTCCCTTTCGTAACGTTTCGGTCCAACCGAGATGAGCGAATCGGTCCCATCGAGTTTGCCTAACCAACTCTCTGGTTAGTCTATTACCAAAATCGGTCCAACCGAGTTTGTGTAATTGGTCTCACCGAGATTACGTTATGCCCTACCCTAATGACATCAGTCCCACCGAGTTGACATGTAGGTCCCACCGAAAACCCTAACGGTCACATTATGAACCAAATCGGTCCGACCGAGTTCTCTGAATCGGTCCCACCGAGTTTGGTGATTTGTGTGTAACAGTTAGTTTTTGTGTGGAGGTTATATATACCGCTCCACTCACTCTTCATTCGAGGAGAGAGCCATCAGAACATGCCTACACTTCCAACATACAACTTCTGAGAGAGAACCACCTACACTTGTGTTGAGGTCAAGATATTCCATTCCAACCACATAAATCTTGATCTCTAGCCTTCCCCAAGTTGCTTTCCACTCAAATCATCTTTCCACCAAATCCAATCCTATGAGAGAGAGTTGAGTGTTGGGAAGACTATCATTTGAAGCACAAGAGCAAGGAGTTCATCATCAACACACCATCTATTACCTCTTGGAGAGTGGTGTCTCCTAGATTGGTTAGGTGTCACTTGGGAGCCTCCGTCAAGATTGCGGAGTTGAACCAAGGAGTTTGTAAGGGCAAGGAGATCGCCTACTTTGTGAAGATCTACCCTAGTGAGGCAAGTCCTTCGTGGGTGACGGCCATGGTGGGATAGACAAGGTTGCTTCTTCGTGGACCCTTCGTGGGTGGAGCCCTCCGTGGACTCGCGCAACTGTTACCCTTCGTGGGTTGAGGTCTCCATCAACGTGGATGTACGATAGCACCACCTATCGGAACCATGGATAAAAAATCTCCGTGTTAACATTGCGTTTGCTCCCTCAAACTCCTCCCTTTACCTTCATATGCAATTGTTTTACATTCTGCCGCTATACTCTTAGAATTGCATGTGTAGGTTGATTGCTTGACTTGTGCTACGTTGCTAAAATCTGCCAAGAATTAAAATTGGGAAAAGGCTAGATTTTTATTTGGTCAAGTAGTCTAATCACCCCCCCCCTCTAGACATACTTTCGATCCTACAAGTGGTATCAGAGCTTTGGTCTCCATTTACTTTGATTTCCATAGCTTTTGGTGGTCATAGCCTTGGTTTCACAACCTAGGAGAGTATGGCGTCTAGCGAGGGAAATTACCACCGTAGAGGTCCTTACTTTAATGGTACTAATTTTGCTAGTTGGAAGCATAAGATGAAAATGCATATTCTTGGACATAACCCTGCCGTTTGGGCTATTGTGTGTATTGGCTTGCAAGGTGAATTCTTTGATGGGAGAGAACCGAACCGTGAAGCTACCGCGGAAGAGTTGAAGATGCTGCAATACAATGCTCAATCTTGTGATATTCTCTTCAACGGATTGTGCCCCGAAGAATTCAACAAAATCAGCCGTCTTGAGAATGCAAAGGAAATTTGGGATACTTTGATTGATATGCACGAAGGTACCGACTCCGTCAAGGAATCCAAATTGGATGTGCTTCAAAGTCAACTTGACAAGTTCAAAATGAAGGATGGTGAAGGTGTCGCTGAAATGTACTCTAGGCTTGCTCTCATCACAAATGAGATTGCCGGCTTAGGAAGTGAAGAGATGACCGATAGATTCATCGTCAAGAAGATCCTAAGAGCCTTGGATGGAAAATATGATACTGTGTGCACATTGATCCAAATGATGCCCAACTACAAAGATCTCAAGCCAACGGAAGTCATTGGAAGAATTGTTGCTCATGAGATGTCACTCAAGGACAAGGAAGAGCTCCACAACAAGTCAAGTGGTGCTTACAAAGCCTCATGTGATGCTCCCACATCATCAAGTGAGAAACAAACCTTCAATGAAGAATTGAGTCTAATGGTGAAGAACTTCAACAAGTTCTACAAGAGTAGAAGCAAGGAAAGAACTTCCAAGTCAAGGTCCTACAATGACAAAAGATCTTCTAGTCGTGAGCGTAATTGCTACAATTGTGGAAGACCCGGACACTATTCCAATGAGTGTACGGCTCCCTACAAAAGAAGAGAAGATTCTCCCAAGAGAAGAAGTAGGAGAGAAGAATCACCGCCAAGAGAGAGAAGGAGTAGAGATGATCATTATGAACGAAGACCCTCTCGGAGAAGCAAGGATTCGGAGAGGAAGGACAAGTCATCTAGGAGCTACACAAAAAGAAGACATCAAGCTCATGTTGGTGAATGGGTATCCGGCTCCGACTCCAACCATCACTCCGAAAGAAGTTATCACTCCGACTCCGAATATACTCAAGATGAAGGTGTTGCCGGTCTAGCACTTGTGTCAACCAACTCCTACGACATATTTGACTCACCAAATGAAGGAATTGGGAGATGCTTCATGGCCAAAGGTCCAAAGGTAACACACCCCGAGTATGTTGATTTCAATAGTGATGAAGATGATTTGCTAGGGGATGATGATTTACTTGTTGACAACTCTAGTTATAAAAGCTATGATGAACTTGCTAATGATCATGCTAATCAAGATAAAACGAATGATGATGATAAGAAGAAGATTGATCGTCTAACTAAAGAACTAAACACTCTTAAGTTAGCTCATGAAACTACCTTGGAAGATCATCGAGAACTTTTAAAGACTCATGAGAAGCTACGCTTTGAAAAGCTCAACCTTGATCAAGAGCATGAGTTCTTAAAAGCAATCAATGATGATCTTCACAAGAAAAGTTCTTCTTACATTGCCAAGCGTTTACTCTTGTCTACTTACATGCCACAAGTTAAATCTAGCAACAAAAGTAAGAAAGATTCTTCTTCTAGTAGTAACAACAATCATGCTAAATCCAATGATGTTGCTTCTAGTAGTTCTCTTAATTCCACTAATGATTCTCTTAGCCAAGTTACACTTGAGCAAGAAAATAGCTTATTGAAGGGAATTATAGAGAAAGGTGTTTACAAGAGCCTTGCCGGGAGTAAGCAATTTGAGGAAATTGTACGCAAGCAAGGAAGACACCGGAAGAATCAAGGTGTTGGTTTTGAACGAAAGTTCAATGCCAATGGAGTTGAGCGGGAAGAAGATCAATACCCCAAGACGAAGTTTGTTCCTCAACAAGAGAAGTATGATCCTACTTCTTTCAAAGGAACACAAGCTCAAGATGATCTTCCACCACAAGACCACGAGCAAAAAGTCAAGGACAAGCTTCAAGAGGATATTGATGCATTTGAAGAAGCTCCTAAGGCCTTGGTCAAGTGGGTTTCCATGACTACATCAAGCTCCACTTCATCAAGTACGACTACAACTCCAAGGATTCCCATCAAGATGGTGTGGATCCCGAAGAAGAAAAACTAGAGAGTTCTTGAGGGTGACTCCGCCAACATACTTCACTCTTATCATTTTGGCAATGACAAGTGCAAACAACTTCCATATCTTGCACTAGTTCAAGGAGTCACAAACCCTCTTGTTGGTAAGACAAGGGACAAGGTAACCTAATGCTTTCATGGACATCATCTTGTGTGAACATCACTCTATGTCTATGGATATCCTTGCCTGTTCCTTGTGGGAGTAACCCATGTAGGTATTGCTCCAAATGATCTACGTCAACATTGAGTGTCCACATCTTCAACACCTACATGAAGTCATCATCGACAAAACCCAATGTTAGTTCATCCCTCTTAGGGGGGATATCACATCTAGGGGGAGCTTTACTCTAATCAATTGAGCTAAAGCAACTCTAATGGTGTGAGCACAACAATGCTTTATGTAAAAGTGGTAACCCCACTTGTGCTTAAACGATGAGTATGACCTTGATCAAATGTTCTCATTTGACTCCTAAGTCAATATACTCATATATAGATGACCTAGTAATCGCCAAATTGCTCGATAGATGCTAGAGTGTTTGTGCATGCTTTGTCACATATTTCATTTGTCATTTTATTGTGTGAGCATGTTGGATGCATATTTTACTCATTCGAGGACATGCATTTGTTGCTTTGATTGTTTGGCTTTTTCTCTTTTGCCAAATGGATGGACAAGAATGCCTAAGAACTCCCTCTAGCTATTTATGCTTTCCTCGTCTCAAACTCTATTCATGCTACATCACAACGTTTGATCAAGTCAGATTCGAACCACTCTGTGTGAGGAGCACTCGGAGTCCCCGATTCGCCATAGACTTAAACTTCCAAAACCTCTTTGTGCATTTCGGTCTAACCGACTCACCATTTTCGGTCATACCGAGATCACTAAGTTGATCTAGGTTTTCAATCTTGGTGCAACCGATTAGAACTTTTCGGTCACACCAAGTTGCAGTAAATGCTCACAGTTTTGCATCTCGGTGCCACCGAGTTGTTCCACTCGGTCACACCGACAGGGTCAGGTTATATATACTGACGGGTCAAATTTTGGAAATTTTTCCAAAACCTTTCACCCGAGCGTGACCTGCTCTGCCTCCTCGGGTCTCCGGATTGTCCTCTCGCCGCCAGCGACCTCCCGCCGCTGGTCTCCGCCGCCGTCAACGGCAATCTGCCCTGCCGTTGCCGCCGTAGCAAGTTCACCGCCGAAGTAGGGTATGAACTTGATCTTTGTGCTATTCCTTAACTCCGATTTGTAGCACATTGCTTTGCCATGATTATTGCCACGTATGAAATCATCCTGTCCAGCGAAAGCATCCCGTAGATTAGATTTCATTTGAGAATTTAGGGTTAGGTCTCCGCCGAACTCATCTCGGACCGACCGAATTGTAGAAATCGGTCTCACTGATTTGGCTTAGGCCATTGCACATGCATTTTCGGTCTGACCGAAAATTGCAAATCAGTGTGACCGATTTCGATTCTCTGTGAAACCCTAGCAGTCTTGGTGCCACCGAACTGTGACTCGGTCTGACCGAGTTCACTAGTTTAGGTTCCAAAAGCTGCTTCGGTATCACCGAGTTTACTAATCGGTAGATCCGAAATGCTTTCTGTGAAGAACTAAAACTAAGTTTTTAAGTCATCTATTTTGCAAAAACTCTGCACTTTGTGATGCTCATCTATTCTACCTCATCTACATCCATTCATAGGGTCTGCTGTCTGCTACCTCTTGTGCACTGTGTTGGTTTTCCCTTGAAGAGGAAAGGGTGATGCAGCAAAGTAGCGTAAGTATTTCCCTCAGTTTTTGAGAACCAAGGTATCAATCCAGTAGGAGGCCACACACGAGTCCCTCGCACCTACACAAACAAATAAATCCTCGCAACCAATGCAATAAAGGGGTTGTCAATCCCTTCACGGTCACTTACGAGAGTGAGATCTGATAGATATGATAAGATAATATTTTTGGTATTTTTATGATAAAGAAGCAAAGTAAAGAAAGCAAAATAAAGACGACGCTAGAAATAACTTGTTGACGGGAGATTAATATGATGGAAAATAGACCCGGGGCCATAGGTTTCACTAGAGGCTTCTCTCGAGAGCATAAGTATTACGGTGGGTGAACAAATTACTGTTGAGCAATTGACAGAATTGAGCATAGTTATGAGAATATCTAGGTATGATCATGTATATAGGCATCACGTCCGAGACAAGTAGACCGACTCATGCCTGCATCTACTACTATTACTCCACACATCGACCGCTATCCAGCATGCATCTAGAGTATTAAGTTCATAAGAACAGAGTAACGCTTTAAGCAAGATGACATGATGTAGAGGGATAAACTCATGCAATATGATATAAACCCCATCTTGTTATCCTCGATGGCAACAATACAATACGTGCCTTGCTGCCCCTACTGTCACTGGGAAAGGACACCGCAAGATTGAACCCAAAGCTAAGCACTTCTCCCATTGCAAGAAAGATCAATCTAGTAGGCCAAACCAAACTGATAATTCGAAGAGACTTGCAAAGATAACCAATCATACATAAAAGAATTCAGAGAAGATTCAAATATTGTTCATAGATAAACTTGATCATAAACCCACAATTCATCGGTCTCAACAAACACACCACAAAAGAAGATTACATCGAATAGATCTCCACAAGAGAGGGGGAGAACATTGTATTGTGATCCAAAAAGAGAGAAGAAGCCATCTAGCTAATAACTATGGACCCGAAGGTCTGAGGTAAACTACTCACACATCATCGGAGAGGCTATGGTGTTGATGTAGAAGCCCTCCATGATCGATGCCTCCTCCGGCGGAGCTCCAGAAAAGGCCCCAAGATGGGATCTCACGGGTACAGAAGGTTGCGACGGTGGAATTAGGTTTCTGGCTCTGTATCTGGTAGTTTGGGGGTACGTAGGTATATATAGGAGGAAGAAGTACGTCGGTGGAGCAACGTGGGGCCCACGAGGGTGGAGGGTGCGCCCAGGGGGGTAGGCGCGCCCCCCTACCTCGTGCCCTCCTGGTTGATGTCTTGACGTAGGGTCCAAGTCCTCTGGATCACGTTCGTTCGGAAAATCACGTTCCCGAAGGTTTCATTCCGTTTGGACTCCGTTTGACAATATTTTTCTGCGAAACTCTGAAATAGGCAAAAAAACAGCAATTCTGGGCTGGGCCTCCGGTTAATAGGTTTGTCCCAAAAATAATGTAAAAGTGTATAATAAGGCCCATTAATGTCCAAAACAGAATATAATATAGCATGGAACAATCAAAAATTATAGATACGTTGGAGACGTATCACTGTCAGATAGTTTGCAGAGATGTCTGATCAAAGTGACAGCCAGAACAAGTCTGAAGAGCAGGTTCAAATGAGTGAGGGCACTAGTCCCTCCAGCAGCTATGATGATGGAAGCAGGAGCACCCCAAGCAACTTGCCAAAGGCAGCAACCATATCCAGGAAGAAGAGAACCTCAGAATCTGAGGATGAGGATTATGTGGCTGTTGAGGATGAGGCCACTTCAAGGAAAAAGGTGCTGAAAAAGGAGTATGGCACAGCTGCTGCAAGTAAGCCAGGACTGAACAAGAAGGCACCTGCAAGGAGGATGCCAATGTCAAAGCCAAGGAAAGTTGCCATAGGTGAAACTATGAAGTTCACCATTGAATCTGAAGAAGAAGCAGCTGGTGAGGACAAGAAGAAGAAGAGGGCAAGAACCACTACTGCCAGAGTTCTTGGCAAGCCCTCAATGAAGAGAGATTCTGAAGGGGAAGAGGAAGAGGAAGAGGATGCTACACCAGCACCCAAAGCTCAGAAGCTTATGGGAGATGCAATCAAGTCAGGGGCTACTCCATCAAAGCCCAAGTCTGCTCCCAAAGCTCAAACTCGGAAGCCCCCAAAGCCCAAGAGAAACACCAGAAGTATACCTGCTGAGGAAAAGAACAAGGCCCCAGTGCCTGAAGCTGAAGAAGAAGAAGATGATTCACTTGTTTTGAGAAAGTTGAAGCCCAAGATTCCTGACCACAATAATGCTCATCTAGTGGCTGAAGACATGCACATCAGAAAAGATGCTGGACTGAGATTGTGGAGATAGTTTGATCCATATGCTGTCAGGAGGAGAACTGTTGTGGATTACAGGTTCCACACAAAGGAACAACAACATTTCTATGAGACTATCCTGCTTGACAAGAAGCCCATTGTCTGTGACATGAGATGGGTTGACTGGGAATACATCAAAGAAAATGAAGATCACTTTTCAGGAGTTTATGACAACTTCAAATCATGTGGAGTTGATAAATTTGTGGCTCAGAAGCTCACAAAATGGAATGATGAGTTGATCATGCAGTTTTACTCCACTGCTCACTTTTACCCAGATGGGAAGATAGTTTGGATGTCAGAAGGTACTAGGTACCAATCAACAGTTGAAGAATGGGCCAAGCTGATCAATGCCCCTGAAGAACATGAAGATGACTTGGATGTGTATGCCACCAAGAAGAAAGACCACAACACTATGGCACACATGTACAGAGAGATCCCAGATAAAGCTTTGGAGACTCACAAGCTTGGATCTGTACACTTCTTGTTGTCTGGTCTGCCTACCATCAACTGGATCCTTAGGCACACATTGCTACCCAAGTCTGGAGATCACAAGATGATCAGAGGACATGCTATCAATTTGCTACACTTGTTTGATGTGCCTCAGAAGTTCAAGGTTATGAGTATGATTATAGAAACAATCAAGAGGACAGTTGTTGATCAGAAGAGAAGCTGTGGGTATGCTCCACACATTCAGGAGCTCATCAACTCCAAGATGGGCACAGGAACATATCTGTTGGACAAGGAGCACCTTCCTTTACATCCTGATTTTGAAGACAACACTGTTGTGATGAATGAGGAAGACCCCACATCTGTTCAAGCACAGGAGAAGAGAGCCAAAGCAAAGGCTGAGAAAGCTGCCAAGATGCCAAGTGTTGAAGAGGCATCTCAAGTTTTCCTAAAGAGCAAGCAAGATCAACTTGGATATCTGATCCAATCCACTTTGAGGAATGAGAAGGGCTTGGCCACCCTGACTCAAAACCAGGAGAGCTTGGAGAGGATCATTGAGCAGAAATTCTATGATCTTGATGTCAAGGTAACTGAGATTCAAACAGCAGTTGAGCAGCTTCAGGAGGAAGCAGAGGAGAAGAAGGGAAAGTCAACTACATATGCTTTTGCTAGAGTGCCCCAAAGCCAGAGGTCTGCTGCAGTGCCAGTCACAGATACTAGAGCTACAGCATCAGCACCAGCAGCTACAGCTCCAATGCCACCTCCAGCAGCCACTCCACCAGTTGCAACTACATCAACGGATGCCTTCGTCCTTGGAGTTCTATCTACACCACCTCTCGAAGATCAAGCCTAGGAGACGTTTAGCACTATGCATTTTTGAACTTTTTGGTAACTTGTTGCCAAAGGGGGAGAAAAATGTATAGATCATAGGCTTCGAGAGAGAGTGTTGCCTTTTATATCTCTTGCTATTTTGGTTGAACTTCTTTATTGTGTGCTTGTGTGAGATACTTTATGTCCTTGTGAGATACTTGTTTGATCATGTGTTTGATCACATGCTACCCTTAATGCTTGTTGGTTGATACTATCTATTATATCCTTATATGATCATTCACTTGCTTGGTGATGAGTGCATGCTTTCAATTTCTATCATTTTGAGCGCTCCACCAAGATGTATGTGACATGGAAGAGTAACCCATGATCCTAATCGATTGTGCATTTGCATTCAAAAGCAAATTTTTAAATAATGCACAAATTTAGGGGGAGCTCTTGCTTATCACATACTTCTCAAAGCGACGATGTTTTTCAATCTTATGATCATTTGTCGAAGCTTTGATCTATATGTTGTCATCAATTACCAAAAAGGGGGAGATTGAAAGTGCAACTATCCCTGGATGGTTTTGGTAATTCCTAACAACATATAGCTCATTGAGCTAATGCTATTTCAAGATAAATATTTCAGGAAAGATCAATGATTGGCATGGCATGGGTTAAGAAAGTGGACCCCTCAAAATGCTAAGGACAAAAGGATTGGCTCAAGCTCAAAGCACAAGACTCTACATTTCATTTTTAGTGATCCAAGATCACATTGAGTCCATAGGAAAAGCCAATACTATTAAGAGGGGGTGAGGTGTTGATTAATGAGTTTCTTACTCAAAGTGCTTAGTGATATGCTCCAAAACCCTCAACTACTTTCTCACATCCAAATATGTCCCAAACCAAAAGTCAAACTCGGCCCCACCGATTTGATCTATCCGACGCCACCGAGTTCACTTGACATATATAGCCACTACCACAAACCCTAGTCTTTTCGGCCTCACCGATAGGGATCTCGGTTTCACCGAGATGGGATTGTAATCTCTTTGTTTCCCCTTGTAACGTTTCGGTCAAACCGAGATGAGCGATCGGTCCCACCGAGATTGCAATGCAAACTCTCTGTTTCCCTTTCGTAATGTTTCGGTCCAACCGAGATGAGCGAATTGGTCCCACCGAGTTTTCCTGACCAACTCTTTGGTTAGTCTATTACCAAAATCGGTCCAACCGAGTTTGTGTAATCGGTCTCACCGAGATTACGTTATGCCCTAATGACATTGGTCCCACCGAGTTGACATGTCGGTCCCACCGAAAACCCTAATGGTCACATTATGAACCAAATCGGTCCGACCGAGTTCTCTGAATCGGTCCCACCGAGTTTGGTGATTTGTGTGTAACGGTTAGTTTTTGTGTGGAGGCTATATATACCCCTCCACCCACTCTTCATTCGAGGAGAGAGCCATCAGAACATGCCTACACTTCCAACATACAATTTCTGAGAGAGAGCCACCTACACTTGTGTTGAGGTCAAGATATTCCATTCCAACCACATAAATATTGATCTCTAGCCTTCCCCAAGTTGTTTCCACTCAAATCATCTTTCCACCAAATCCAATCCTATGAGAGAGAGTTGAGTGTTGGGGAGACTATCATTTGAAGCACAAGAGCAAGGAGTTCATCATCAACACACCATCTATTACCTCTTGGAGAGTGGTGTCTCCTAGATTGGTTAGGTGTCACTTAGGAGCCTCCGTCAAGATTGTGGAGTTGAACCAAGGAGTTTGTAAGGGCAAGGAGATCACCTACTTCGTGAAGATCTACCCTAGTGAGGCAAGTCCTTCGTGGGCGACGGCCATGGTGGGATAGACAAGGTTGCTTCTTCATGGACCCTTCGTGGGTGGAGCCCTCCGTGGACTCGCACAACCGTTACCCTTCGTGGGTTGAAGTCTCCATCAACGTGGATGTACGATAGCACCACCTATCGGAACCACGGATAAAAAATCTCCGTGTCAACATTGCGTTTGCTCCCTTAAACTCCTCCCTTTACCTTCATATGCAATTGTTTTACATTCCGCTGCTATACTCTTAGAATTGCATGTGTAGGTTCATTGCTTGACTTGTGCTAAGTTGCTAAAATCTGCCAAGAATTAAAATTGGGAAAAGGCTAGATTTTTATTTGGTCAAGTAGTCTAATCACCCCCCCCCCTCTAGACATACTTTTGATCCTACACTTACAGATTCATCAGAAAGTTTGACAAGAGGCTAGATAGCTCAAGAGTGGGATTTGCTCCTCCAACAATGGAGATATATTATTAGGGACCTCTCGGTGTTACGACATCCATCATCATTTGGCCATATATACACAGGTGACTAGGTCACGGGGATGCCGAAACATGTCAGCGAGAAAGGAGAACAAAACCGATAACAGGGAGACTAGTATAGTGAGTCTATGTATGACCCAATAGGATATCGATATATCTCACGTTGGGTTTTGTAGAGTACTGCGAATGTCATTCGTGTACTCATCCGGATCGATATGGATGTCCACGGTTCACTCGAATGTCATTCGTGTACTCACACGGATCAATATGGATGTCCACGGTTCCATTATCAGTCATTGAACAAAAATAAGGTTATCAAGATCACAAGCATAAGGTTATCAAGATTTGCTGAGTGTTAATAGGACAGGAGTAATGAGGAAATGTTATGAAATAGTTTCGAGAGGAGCCATAAGCGTTTCGGGGTCACGGGAAGGTTTTCGGGATTTACCGGGTAATACCGATAAATAATATAAAGGTGGAAAATGTTTCTGAAGATGTTAAATTAGTAATAAAAGTCTCTAATAATAGTTAGGAGGTTTTTATATTTAATTAAATCTCAATGCGACTTAATAGGCCAAGTGGCGGAAAGGATATTGGGCCACTTGGGCCCAATAGGAGGTGGTGCCCCTTTCTTCTTGGAGAAGGAAGGGGGAGGCCGAATCAGAGGGGGATCCCCCCTCCTCATTGCCGGACTAAGGGGGGAGGGGACCTTCCCCCTTGTGGCGTCCCCTCTCCCCTCCTCCAACCTACATATACTAATGGTTTTGGGCACTTTTGGATACACAAGTTTTGGAGCCTCCTCTAGTTCTCTAGTTCTCTAGTTCTAGTTCTAGTTGATCCAATTAGAGTTAAATCTATGGAGAGGCCATGCTTTCAGTCTTCCATTCGAGGGATCGCTCATGAATGGTTCGAGGGACTTCAAGTACGATCTACGCCGACTCGCCTTCCTTCACTGCAACTCGGAGTTTGTAATGTTCTAATCTAAACCGTTATTACATCTTCATAGTGTTCTTGGTTGATCGTAGGACGATTTTTGTTTTATTTTCTACTATATTTCCCAACAACAAGGTCGATGAATATTGCCTCCCCAAGGGTTTCTCCCTCCAGCAAAGTATCAGAAAAGGCCTCCAGATGGGATCACGGAAGAATAGAGGCTTGCGCCGGCGGAAGAATTGTTTCGGGACCTCCCTTGAGGGTTTCTGGATATATGTGAATTTACAGGACTAGAATTAGGTCAAACGGAGCCACAAGGGCACCACAAGGCACCTGGGCGCGCCCTACCCCCGGGGCGCGCCCCTCTGCCTTGTCGCTCCCTCACGATTCTTCTGGCCTCCTCCCTAAGCTTTCGGGGTCTCTTCTTGCCTAGAAAAAATCATCAAAACAATTCATCGTGTTTGGACTTCGTTTGTTATGGATTTTTTGGAAAACCAAAAATATACAGACAAAAGGAACTGGCACTGGGCACTGAGTTAATAGGTTAGTCCATAAAAAATATAAAATGACATATAAAGCATACAAGATTGATAATACAAAATGACATATAAAGCATGAAACAATAAAAAATTATAGATACGCTGGAGACGTATCAACATCTCCAAGCTTAATTTATGTTCATCCTCGAGTAGGTAAATGATAAAATAGAATTTTTTATGTGAAATGCTACATAACATGTCTTAATCATGTAATCATTTGGGCATGAATGTTGGTAGTTGATGACTTAATAAATATAAAATGATAATATGCAAGAGTGCTAGAAAATAATCACCACTCTTCAAAATAAACAATGCTAAAGAACGTTATCCCTACTCATTTAATCATGTAAGCATGGCATAGCTCGGTCTTCCTAGCATAAAGTATATCATGAACACCCCGGTGCCATACCAAGCAATTGTATCATAATTTTTCTCGCTTCGGCTTTTTCAACTCCACTCAATACATGAGCGTGAGCCATGGACTTAGCACTTTGGATGGTCAAAGAATGATGATAGGGGTTTATAAGGGAAGACAAAAATTTGAGAAAGTCTCGCATCAACGAGGGGGGTCGTTAGGCAATGGAGAGGCCTTACAATTGATATCAATGCGAGGAGTCGGGATTGCCATGCAACGGATGCACTAGAGCTATAAGTATATGAAAGCTCTCTATATGAAATTAAGTGGGTGTGCATCCAAATTGCTTGCTCATGAAGACCTCGAGCATTTGAGGAAACTCGTCATCGAAATATACAAGACGAGTTCTATAATGTAAAAATTCCCACTAGTATATGAAAGTGACAAATGATGGAGACTCTTTATATGAAGAACATGGTGCTACTCTGAAGCACAAGTGTGGTAAAGGATATAGAAACATTACCCCTTCTCTTTTTTTAGAACAATACCATGAACTTCATCCTCACCTTTTTGAGGACTTATCAGTATCCATCATTCTTTTTTGTCACTGGGATAATGCTCTAATAATGATGATCGTCACATTTGTATTTACTTACAACTCGATAAACAAAATGATATGACTACATATGAATGCCTTTGACTGTGTATCGGGATGTGCAATGATCTATCATAACATGTATAACAATGATGAACAGTGGCTTTGCCACAAATATCGTGTCGACTCTATATGATCATGCAAAGCAAAATGACAATGAATTCTCAAATCATGTGAATAGTAACGGTGGAAGTTGCATGACAATATATCTTGGAGTGACTATAGAAATGCCATGATAGGTAGGTATGGTGATTGTTTTGATGAAGAATAGTAAGGTTTATGTGTGATAGAGTGTATCATATCACGAGATTTCGATGCACCGGCAAAGTTTGCACCAAGTCTCGAGGTGAGAACGGGCGATGCATGATACCGGAGAGACTAGCAAAATATAGAAGGATGGAAGTGCTTATAGTCCACAAACTCACATTAGTCATAAAGAACTCAATACTTTTTGTGAAAGTTAATTAATCCTGGAAGCAAAGTAATCTCGCATGCCCCTAGGGAGGAGGTTTGAGGAGTTAACCATCACGCTCCCCCGACCCAGACAACACAAAGGATATTAATCAAGGATAAATTACGCTCCAAGTTCCCTATGCCACTATCGACATTTTAATGAGGTCGGAATTACAAACCTTAACGCCGATACTTTTACTATCTAATGTTTATCAACTAGTAAACCTTCATATTATAATTTCAATATTTTTGGTCATACACATCGTATTCAGTGATCTACATAAAAGTTTTTATTATACCACTCTTGTATACCTATCATTTTGGGACTAAACGTATAACACATCGGTTTCTTTATCGGTTTCATCATTTTCCATTTTTTGCCCTTGGTTCTTTGGTTTTCTATTTCAACATTATTCTTTGGTTTTCTTTGCTTTTTTCGGTTTTCATTTTTTTTTCTTTGTTTCTTTTGGTTTCCATTCTACATTTTTTGTATATGTCAAAAACATTTTTCTAATACATGTTTAACATTTTTAATATGATTTTAACATTTTTCAGTACATAGTCAACATTTTTTTATACACATTTTAAATTCTTTACTAACATTTTTTAAATACAAGATTAACATTTTTTAGTACACAGTAAACATTTTTTATATACACTTATTTTCTTTTTTCAAATGCTTGATTAACATTTTTCAAGTACAAGATTAACATTTTTTAATGCATGGTCATTTTCAAATGGTTCATTCGCATTTTTCTAATACAAGATTTACAATTTTGTTAATACATGATCGACATTTTTCTATACACATTTAACATTTTTCAAATGCTTGATTAACTTTTTTTTAATACAAGTTTACATTTTTCAATACATGTGCAACATGTTTTCTATACACATTTTACAAATACTTTTATTCATTTTTAAAATGCTTGATTAATATTTGTAAGACACGATCAATTTTTTTCACACACATTGTTTATTTTTTTCGTATACACGAGAAACATTTTCTTTATACACATTTAGCTTTTTTTCTAATTTTTTATGTAAAGTATTTTTGTATATATTTTATTTATTATATTTGAAAGTATAAACAAAAACAGAAAAAACAAAAAAATGCAGTTGTGGCCTCCAGCGCACCTGGGTCGGCCCATCTCGCACTCTGCTTGACGCGAGGGCTGCCTAGGTCTCGCTAGAAGTTTCTGGCGAGCTTAGACCACTGGTGAGACACTTTAGAAAGAATTATGACCCAAAATAAGATCTTTTGTAGAATAGGGACTAAATATGCCTCCAAAGGAATAATAATAATATATTGCCTAACACTGAGATAGTATAAGCAGAAAGGATTGAGCCAAATAAACACCACTTACAAGAAAACTATTTAATCTACCCTTCCGTTCCTAAATATAAGTCTTTTTAGAGATTTCGATATAAACTACATACAGATGTATATGGACATATTTTAGAGTGTAGATTCACTCACTTTGCTCTGTATGTAGTCCATATTGGAATCTTTAAAAAGATTTATATTTAAGAACGGAGGGAGTAGTTAATATAACTTGTTTACATGGCAATATAAAATGCTGATGAAAGAGAAACTAATCTCAAATTTAGTGACTAACAATTCTCCAATTTTTTTAAAAAGGAATACTCATCCACTTGTGAGTAGGCTGCTTATTTCGAGGGATCATTCCCTAAGTTCTCTCCGCATCAATCATGTCTGCACATGCGGAGCCTAAATGTAAATTATCTTCTTGGTTGATGCTTCATGGGAAAACCATGACGGTCTACATGCTAGATATTTGTGGGTGGCCACAGAACCCTAGATGTCAGTTTTGCCTGCAAGAGTCAGAAACCGCAATGCAGCTTTTCAAGGACTGTCCATTCTCAAAGACCTCCTGGAGCAATATAAAGGAATGGATAGGTGAAACCTCTGTGTCTAAGAAGAAACAATTCTGCCTGGGGAGATTGAATGGTGGGGCTCGATGCTAACCTCTGTGTCTAAGAAGAAACAAGAGCAAAACATAATGCTCTTCCGCATGCTTTGAAATATTTTTCGCATTTTTAGGGGAACACACCTCACTCATTTTGTAGTGGCAGCCCTCGCTTTCGAGGACATCAACTAGAGGGAGATGGCCTTCACTCAGGCCCACACCAGCGAGGGTATTGACCAAAGAATTCATAGTTTTTTTTGTGGACATAAGGACTTTCGGCAAGTTCCTTTCAAAAACTTGGCACCTCCGTACATATAACCTCTTTTTCTTCTATATGAAAGGGTTATGCTATTGTTGGTTGATCGGAAAAGATAAATTTGAAAGGAATAACAATCATATACACATCTTTCTGGCTCGCACATGAACCGGGGAGCTTTTGACTAAGAGAACATTGAGAAATTATAGCCAAAAACATTGAGTTAGATCGACACACTCCACGAGCAAGAAATTTATGGAATATAGCTAGTTTTAATCATCTTGGGTCAACAGGTACCCTATCGGCATGAAGCAGATAACTATAAACACAATCAGTGCCATGTGCCAAGGATTCTGCAATCCAGGTTCAAGATGCTTGTGCCTCGCCATGAAGAGATATACCACCAAAGCCACGCCGGCCAGTGGAGTAAAACACTGAAAATAAAAGAAAAGGAGGAGAACCTAGAGGTGAGTACATATATCGATTAGCGAATTGAAGATAAATATAGTGTATATTGAATTTTTAAAAGTATAAATTTATAATTTTTGATAAACTTTATAGAAAAATATATTGACAACTGGAATACCATATCAATACCAGTAAATTTATCATGCAAAATATTTTCCTATGATATATATTTGATATTATAGGTATAGATAAATTTCTCTATATTACAGATATAGATAATTTACAAACTAAGCTTGAGTTTTGCAAAAAAAAACAATACACACTATATTACGGGACGGAAGGAGTACTAGAATTACAATTTGTTAATTAAAAAGAGCACAATTCTATTATTTTATTTATTTTGGAAGTAATCAATACCGTTGCTTGCTTTAGTTACCCAGCAAAGAAAAAAAGCCAAATTCCGCTAAAATATATAAGCCCCAAATATGTTGAATCGATCAGTTCATATATACTAGGTACGCAGTAGGACGGAAATAAAATAGTAGTACAACTACAACATGGTTCGAAATCAGCTAAGCCTACAGAATCTCTCCAGCAAGTTACAACATTATTGGCTGCGTTGTTCTAATTTTTGCCCTCTCCTGAACCCATCATACATATTACCCCCTCTGTATCAAAATATAAGACTTTTTTATAGGAGGAAGTATTATTTTTTCGCGAAAACCATCATACATATATTTACGAGTTGAATGCAAAATAAAACCCAGTTACCAGTGTAATATATCAGAAAAATGACACCACACAATCTGGGTCGACCAGACAGCCACATAGACGATTTTACGTTCCCCAATCATTTTGTTGCCCGAAGTTGATCACTTAAACATGTTTATGCTCTAAATTTGATCACTTTCTGAGTTTTTGGCCCAAGTAATGGCGAATTTCATTCAAAATATGTACACCCTCCGTAAAGAATAAACGCTTTTATATCACTTATTCTAGAGGGTCTTATATTTCTTTACGAAGGAAGTATATTATAATAAAATGTTTTTGGAAGCTTCGTAGCAATACGGAGGGGGTACGTACCCTTATGAAGATCCTGCAGAAGGCTCTGAACCTTGCACGTGCGGTGGAAGAATAATCTTCTGTCTGGCTCTGGCCGCCTTGTTCCATCCTGTGCAGCAGGAGGTCTTGTTTGATCTGAGGCTGCCGATACCATGAAAACTAATCGTGTAAAACAAAACTAATCGTGTCAACCTTTCTTTTAGGGCCAGTGAAAAACCTTTCCTTTAAGCCCTGTTTGGATAACCGTTTTCCTTTTAAATACAGTTGTAAATAATAGTACATGTCTCGGCCCATCGTTTCATTTCGGGACGTAATTGCTCAGGGTACGATATGCGTGTAAGTGAAACACCTCTCGATTACATCGATTTCAAGCACGCCCTTAGGATCATCGGGAAACGATTGCAATCAACACCACGTTACCACGTGACACATGTGGTAAGCAATTCAAACTAATCCAGAAGAAAAAAAAACACCATCAGCGTTTGTGTTATAAAAAGGCACCGTCAGCGTTCGGCCGCCCACGCGTCCGTCGGATCTGAGTTTGATCTGACGGTCACAACAACTCGTCGTGTAGTCCAACTCTTTTTAACAGAGTACAACCAAAGTCGCTCACATACAACTCACCCCTATGACGCATGCACACATACCTTACCCATATGAGCACCTCCGAGAGACTGAGCGGCATAGCATCTTGAGATTCTGCGAAGTCACCACAGGCGTCTCGCAGTCTACAGGAACGTCCCCTCCCAACGAATGAACATCGCCGGAAGCCTGAAATAAATCCAGAAATAATGCAAGCACCAATGTCAAGTTTAGGACTTGAACTCTAGGGCTCAGGATACCACCTAAGCATCCAACCGCATGTTGGGTCGCTTGTAGTCCAACTTGACAACTTGACCCTTGTTACAATCCAAACGTGCGCAACAACGACTCTGTTGCAGAGCTACCAAGGCAAACGGTGGTTTTCAACACAAGGCTTGTTACAAAGATGTGAAACGGCTCAAAACGGCTTCAACATTGTTTGTGTTGCAAAATAACCGAGCGCAACATGATGCTTGTTGTAAAGGTTGGAGTTGACGTGGTGGCAGATCGGACGACTATCTTGCATGCCATCCAACAGGTGCCGAGGCGTCCGATCCGTTCACGCCTTCACCCGGCCGACATGTGGCGTCCGCCAATCTTCATGCTGCCAGAGGCAACTCGATCATAAAAAGCATAGCTAATAGTATAGTCAGCTGAGAATGTGGAGTTTTAATTGACGCATGGAATCTCGGTCCTCCTCCAACCATGTCTAGGGATCTGTTGTTGTCAGCCTTTTATCTATGAGAAACACTTCCTATCATCCGGTCGGTTACCACACTCGCACCCGCTGTCTCTCCAACGGGAAGCGTGTCCAGTGTGGGAACCGCCCAAAAAGAATCTCAAACGTACAGCTTCAAAAGTACAAATTTTCAAAATATCAAAGAACCTATGTGGTGAGATAAGAGCTAGTAACAACAACATCTAAACATGTTTTGGAATTTGAAACACATGTTATTTTTAAAATAAACTATTTTTTGAAACACTAATGTTTTCAAATTATGTACATATTTTGAAGAAAAAAACTAAAACTTTTTGGAAATCATGAACATTTTTTAATATGTGAACAATTTTTGATAACATGAACATTTTTTAAAATACAAAACTTGTTTTCAAACTTTGAACAAAATTTGGAAAAGCTGACATTTTATGGATATGTGAACAATTTTCGAAATCCTGAACAGTTTTTTAAAATGTGAATATTTATTTGAAAATTCCGAACACTTTTTCAAAACACAATTTTTTAAACAGGAATTTTTTTAAAATTCCCAAACTTTTTTTGAGAAGCTGAAATTTTTATGAAAAAATGAACACTTTTTTAAAATAAGAATATGCTAAAATTCATAACAATTTTAGAAAACATGAAGATTTTTGTAAAACACAAACACTTTTTAGAATTTTGAACAATTATTTAAAACTCGAATGTTTTGATATTTTTTAATCTAGAACAGTTTTTAAAACAATAACATTATTTGAAAAAATGGTAACATTTTTTGAATTTTCAACAAATTTCAACGAGGAAAAAATTTAAAGTTCTGAACATTTTTTCGAACCATTTGAGATTTTGAACATATTTTGAAAATTTTAAGAAAATTATTGTATATTAACTAAAGATATCGGACTGAGAGGTTGGGAAGGAACTAAGAAATGTGGTTTTTGTGATGCTGATGAGAGGATTGATCATTTGAACAAGAGAGGCCTGATTGAATAAAATTAATAATTTGTAACCACTACATATGATGGAATTTTGTGATGAAATGTTTTTCCATTTATTCATACTGTGAAAGTTCTCACCTTTTTAGTCAATGCTTTCTTATTGTTTGTTTGTAAAATGGTAAATCATAAACTTGCACACATTGAGATATTTTTCTTTTGCTAGTGTTGTTTGAAGTACTAATCTTCGTATTTAAAATTCATTTTTTTATCTAATGATATGGTAATATAAAGAATTCAAAACAAGATTGTTGTTGATGATATTTTTTCTCGATTGCAGACATTTGTGGACAAGCCTACATCATGTTATTAGGAAAACCAAAGCAACCTTTAGTACGATGATATAAGAGGAATGATTGGATCAGACAATGCACTACCATTGAGTTAACTGATTTATTTCAAGACCAAATGTATAGTTAACACTGTGATGCTAACTGATTGTCAAACTCAACACATGACACTTAGACATATCTAGCTATGGAAGAACCAAGAAATGAGCAATGTCAAAGATTTGAAGACAAATTCATTGTAGACACTTTATACTCTAGAATTGTCCATTCGCTTACATTTGGAATACTGAATGTGGTGTAGGTGTTACCGTCTCAGCGACTGTGCCACCAATGTCACCGACAAACTATTAAAACAAACTTGATTCCACAATTTTGTATATTATGCTAGAAAATCAAACCCATCCAAGTCTGGACTCACTTCTTTATATTAAACTCTTTTACTTCCATATAAATTGTTTCCAGGTATACATTGTTTTTACTAAATGCTAGGTATCATCATAGTAACAAATTCATTTTACTAATGTAAAACATATTTTGCAATAGGATTGGAGTTAGTAGTCATTTCCTTTCCGAAATACACTTTAACGAATTTCACTTGATTAAATAAAAAATTGTTTTCAAAGATTAATTTGTACCATTTAGATGAATTACAGGTATACATGTATGTGCTAATGTTAATTTTAGCATCCTTAAATATTTTTGCAGAGATCTATAAATCATAAATCTATCAAATATCTTCATGTTTTGAGAGTGCATGAGTCACTACCTCAAATGTAAGTAAATGAAAATTCTAGAGTACAAAGTGTCTATGAGGGATTTGTATTCAAATCTTTGGCATTGCTCATTTCTTGGTTCTTTCATGGCTAGATATGTCTAAATGTCATGTGTCGAGTTTAATTATTAGTTGGCATTGCGGTGTGTACTTTGCATTCGGTCTTGAATAATATCAGTTAGCTCAACTCACATGAAATGTGTCCAAGTTTGATATATAAAATGTTTGATTGTATTTGGTATAGTTACACTGTTACAAGATAAGAAGGAACTTTGTGCTTCTTATTATTATATTTTATATTCAATGTTCATAAGAATGTACAATTCAAATTGAAAATACCACCAATTTGCTTGCATCCCTCACCCTGACTCGCTTCAAATCAACCAAATTCGTCAAAATTTATGCACTTAGTCTTCAATTTTGAAAACTATCATAGAGTAAACAAACTTCTGTGTCGTCTGTTGCTACTACAACATATTTAATTTTTCTTTTGTCTTTGCCCACTTGCTTGCAAACACGCGGATGTATGCCGCTATATATTGATCATCAGTGATGGGAGAACCAATAGAAACTACAAGGTAAGTGTTTCAAACGACGCTTGATACAAACTAGTAAACAATGGAAACAAAGGAGAAGCCGGAAACAAAATGTTAGCAATCACCTTAGAAATCATTCTTCTTCAATTCAGAGTTGACGATTAAGGCAATGAACCCACTTCGACCCCTTGCTTAACTATATACTATTGTAAACCCCATCCCACATATAAATAGATGTGTATGATCTCTAACAAATTCTGGTCAGTTACACTAAGACCCCTTGCTTTTTAATTCATTTCCGGATACTCTTTTGTTGTAATAGTGGTAGAGGTTTTGTACTGTTTGGCGGATTTGATGTCCTAGTTAGATGATGTGGTGCTGGTACCAGAGTTTTAAGGATGAACTTGCTAGATCCTTTTGGATCAATCACCTCAAAATGAAAAGGTTACCAGTAATGGTACTTATCAATAGATTTCTCGCCGACGGGCTCCGGGTCAAGATTTGTGCATTGCCATGCGGTATAAAAGTGTCAAACATTTTGATGCAGGTATACGTTGTAATACACAATGACATGGATCCGCCATAGCAGCCTTTTGTCAGGTGTGTGTGTGTGTGTGTGTGTGTGTGTGTGTGTGTGTGTGTGTGTGTGAGAGAGAGTAGAAAAGAACCATGCACACAAGATCCCCCCTCTCCAGCTTGAATTTTATTTCTCTTGTGATATTTTAAAACGACTCATAACTTCCAATCAAAATTTTGTTTCTGAATATTTTACATATTTGAATTCATGGTGGTAGACCTTTAAAACAAGACCAACCTTGAATATATTTTTAACGAGTTTTAAAAAAAGATTTCAGTCATATAAAAAGATAATTTCACTCATTTCAAAAAAATTATTTCACTATTTTCATATAATGGATTTCACTCAATTCAAAAAATATTTTGTCACTTTCCAAAAACAGATTTTACTCGTTTCTAATAAACAGAGAGTATGCAACATATTGAAAACACTAATTTCACTCCTTTCAAAAACAGGTTCCGCTCATTAAAAACCCACTAAAGTCCTTTGCTTATTTCACTTATTTCAAACAACTCACAGTTCAAAAAATAATCTCACTCATTCAAAAACTGATTTCACTCATTTTGAAAAGTAGATTTCGCATATTTATCAAAAATCACATAATCTTTTTTTTCAAAACTATCAGTTTCATATTTCTGAAGTAATAAGTTTCACACACTGAAACAATTAGTTTCGCAAAATGATTTCAATTGTTTACAGTAACTAGCTTCACTCATTAAAAAACATTTCAATCGTTTTAAAAAATTATCTCAATTCTTTCGAACAACTTATTTCAACCCTTTAGTGAGACAAATTTCACTCATTTCAATTAACTAAGTTACTATTTGAAATTAGTTACTTACAATGACTGAAAAACTGATTTCACTCATTAAAAAGAGATTTCACATTTTTTTAAAGCATCGAGACTAATTTTTTGGAAACTTCAATTTCATATTTTTTGAAATAGTTTGTTTCACGCATTGAGACAATAAGTTTCACAAAATGATTTCTACTGTTTCAATTTCACTCATTTAAAAACTATTTCACTTGTTATAAAATAATGGGATAATTAGATTTATGCCCCTAGTTGTGTCCCACTCGTCTGTTTTACCCCTAATTTCCAAAAGTCACCGGTTCTGTCCAAGTCACTTTGCTCCTCTTATGCTTTTGCCCTTTGACCGTTTGACTGCCAGTTTGAAAACTTCATAACTAACTAGTAAGCTTGCACGTGCAACGCACGTTCTAATCATAGCAAGAAATTTTCTCATTCGCCTCTTTAATATATTTGAACAAAATAAGCTAATCTCTTAAATCAGACCAATTACTCCTGTGTTGATCAATTGAAATTTTCAGAACATTCAGTACAACGGGCAACTACTGAGTACATAGGACTTATTAGATATCTTCTTTGAATATAAAATGTATATCTTTATCAAAATCTTGTAAGCTGCAATTCAGCTTCATTTGCATCTATTTCGTAATGTTCATAGCAATGAGAGAATCTTACACAACAACCTCGACGGCAATCTTTCTTCTCTTCATTGACGTTGCTTTCGTCACACTACACCAGCTCTAATAGCCATTAAGGCGACGATAGATTCCATGGGGACTGTTGTGCATGGTACCAGGCCAAGGTGCCGAGTCCAATCATCAAAGAGACTATGTGCTGCAAACAGAAGAATGGTCATTATGCGATATAAAGCAGCTCGAGCACATCTATATGGTTGAAGTTTCACGGCCGTAGTGGCGAGAAAGAGTGTTAGTTGTTGCACAGAAGTACAGAACAAGAAGGGTCCAGTGCTTCAATATTGAGCAAAAAAAAATTGGAAATAGTACACTATTCTCATCAGTATGACAAGAACCTCATTGCACAGTTCTCTTGTGATTTACACACTGATGAATAGAATAAAATTACACACATTCATATGAGAACCACATTGTTTGTTAATAGTTAGTAAGCCTAAATACAGATACTTTCTTTCCCATTCTCTGCTGGTTTGAAAGCATGATTGGCTGAATACTCCTAGACCTTGGTTTGAAATATCTACAAAGGTAGTTTTAAGGAACTTTGTAATGATGTGTGAACAGATCAGATAGTCAAAAATAACTACAGTAGGCAGGCATGTTACTCGTGTTGTTCGACTAAATTAATACTGTACAATCTATTTTCCTAGGCGGGATAGACAGAAAAAACTGTGAGATAAGCAGCCTCCACGAAGATCACAAAGACATAGACATCTGCAAATATATTAGGCCAGGAGAAAGATTCGGGGACAGTAAAATATTTACATCGACGGAAAGGAAATCCAATTTCCTTGGTTGTATAGCTTTGCTCCAATCAAAAGCTTTGCATTGCTGCTAATGAGCTTTGGCACCAGCGAAGCAAGTCTTGCGATATATCTTGGAACGAAGTGAATAAACAAAAAACTCCATTAATGTGCATCATCCAAAAAATTTAGACCTTAGTTTTTGTGAAGCCACGCCTAACAGGTCAGTTTGTATATTCGTATATTGTTCTACCCTTTGTTCCTTGAGCTCTTCCTCCCTTATTCACTACTCCCTCCGTTTCAAATTACTTGTCGCAAAAATGGATGTATCTAGAACTAAAATACATCTAGATACATCCATACCTGCGACGAGTAATTCGGAACGGAGGGAGTACTTTGCATTGAACGTTGTTAGGTTTGCCCTTCACGAGATAATCTAGCACAACAACACATACGCAATATTATATTTTGCATCTTCTATGTGCTTATCTATAAGCTCAACAATATATGTTTCTCACAACAATAGCAACAATTCATAACACTTATCCCTACCCAGCAAGAGCAATACAAATTAATAGGCATAGTCAAATACTCCCTCCGTCCGCAATTACTTGTCGCTCAAACAAATGTATCTAGCACATCCGTTTGAGCGACAAGTAATTCCAGACGGAGGGAGTATGTGTCAATATTTAACATATTTGATCAGAACAAACTTTTCAAATATAATTTTTTGGGGGGAATTTGGGCGAAACGAAGTAATTGCATTCACTATATAATCAAGAGAAATGAGATATTTGGGCACCGGTAGCGCCACCAGGAAAAGTTGTCCTGAAATAGAATCCCAGATGTAAGCAATAAGCATAAATCCATCACGTATGTGGAGCACATAATATTTTAGGAAATCAGAATCACCTCAATAACTAAGAAACTGATGGTAGATGCATCTTCACTCCACATACTACACAGCCATATCTTACAGAACACACTGAGCTCCTCCATTCTGCTGCCGTCGTAGCCATTCATGGTGAAGCGCTGCCTAGTAGGATTTGAAGATTAATCCATGCTATTCTCCACCCCATCCATGCGAATTGCAAGCCGCTACCACCACCATTATCATCGTAGAACCTATCTCAAGTATCAGCCTCTCCTTCCCAGTTACTCGTCGCTGGTGCTTATCCTTTTATGAATCATGATGACAACCCAATCATCCCAAACTGAAATAATCGTAAAACAACCTGATAAATGCTATGATTTTCAAAAGTAGACAGCTATAACATACTTTGATCACATGACTTCCAGCTTCAATGCTTCATATGTCTACACATGGGAAAGGTAAAATTCAGTCTGAATGTAACATACAAATCTGCTTGTAAAATATACATGATTGATGTGAATGCCAATATTGATACATCCATGCAAATATACAGTACGAAGGTGCCTTCATACTCCATCGCTCAGGCTCCTATTTTAATCAAACATGGCCTGTAGTTTTCAGAGTTGGAGACAGCAATGTAGTTTCAACATGTCTAGTAAAGGCTGCACAAAATATTAGAGGATGTTCAATGGAGATTCATAGAGGGAAAACCAAAGACATATTAATTAGCATGAAAATTTATAAAAAGGGGCTGTTCAATAAAAACAGAACACCTTATCCATACTTATTCTGCCCTTCTGTGGCAAGAAAAAGCACAAGAAAGTTATCACTTGGAGAGCATGTGGTATACATGATCATCAGACAAAAAAGGGATACCATGTACATTGACATGCAGTTTCAATCATTGTACCAATACCTGAAAATAGCACCCAAAGATATGCGTTGATGTGTTTAACTCTTCCTTCTACTGGCATAATGTGAGAAAATTGCATGGTTTAGAAAAGTGATTCTTTCAGGGGATCTTCGTACTCCATATCTAAAACTCATATCAGTGTTCCTATACATTGCATATCTGTTTTTACTTACATCATTCAGTGATGTAAGCTTTTGCACTTATATGTCAGTACATTCTTCGTTCTGAACCATGTTCAGAAAAGATCCAACGCCTTGGATAGCTTAGAACTTAAGAGTAAATCATTCACACTGTGTGGGGTGCCTTGTATCTCTGGTTGTATGTTTAATGGCTGAGGTCCTTTAGCAAAACAAAAAGGAGATAGTAGCAGCCATCGGTATTGAACAGGGGAAGAACTATATACAATTAACTGCCATTGCAACATGGACGAACCTGAATATTACTACGAACCAGTCAGACAGATAAATTCAGAAATTCGTATGGGCCGGACACATACCAGTGCAGCGTGTCGAGGCGACGCGTCAAGCACACCATGCGCGTGATGGGCCCGCGGATCAACGACGGAGGAAGGCGCTCATTCGGGCGGGATTGTCGCGCCGGAGCGGGGGAGAGTGCCCGGGCAGGAAGGGATCTTGCGCGACGTGGCTGCGGCGACGCAGCTCAAGAAGGGCTCCCTGCTCCCAATCCTCCTCGACAGCGTCGTTGGCGTCTTCCTCCCCGTCGCGCTGACCAAGGCCTTCCGCGGGCGAGACGGGTACGCGCGGGGGTCATCCTCTCCACCTCCCTCGTCCATGTCCTCATCGGTGCCGCCGACGCCTACGCGGCATTCTCGCCGACTGCGCCGTCCCTTCGCGTCGAGTCTGGAGGGACTTCCCCTTCGCCTGTCTCCTCTGCCTCGTGCCGGGTGCGGAGGATGCAGCAGGGCAGAGGCCATGGAGCGGCGGAGGAAGCGCGCCAGGAAGCTCTCCGACGAGTTCGACCACATCGCCGCCACGCAGCAAGAGGACGTCGGGAAGAAGCCCGTCGACACAGAGGTTGGGTGGAGGAGGCGGAAGGAGGACGTGCGTGCGTGAGATCGTGGAGCGATCGTGGGCACGGAGCGGGCAGCATAAGTGGGCACCATTTTTTTTCAGTTTTCGGTGAGCAGAGGAATTCGGTGAACAGTAAAACGTGGTTAGTGCTAAACACAGGAGGGCTATGGATCGTTGGATTACTCTTACTGGACGGTACAGATGATTTGGTTCTCCGCCCTCTCATGCTTTTATAGGGGTAGTAGATTCATACTAAATCAGAAAAATGCAAATAAGATACTAAAATGTTCAAAAAAACATCACCTATATGTCAGTGTCGTTTGCATTCATGAAAAAAGTTGGAAAGTGCACGTCCGAGTTTTAGCTCTTTTGATACCATCATGAATAGTAAAATCTAAAAAATTCAAAAAAAATATGGTGGCAAAGAACGACAAATGTTCTAAGTGCTTGCCAGGTTTCATCAGGGAACGACATTCGTGGAAGTCGTGGCAAATAAATAATCTATTTTGGAGTGTTGATTGTTTTTTTCTGCTGGGGCACCCATGAATGTCATTCCCTTACGAAACTTGGCGAGCACTTAAAACATTTCTCATTCTTTGCCACCAATTTTTTTTGAATTTTTTTAGATTTTACTATTCATGGTGGTAGCATAAGAGCAAAAACTCGGATGGGCACTTTCGAACACTTTTTTCATGAATGCAAATGACACTGACATATAGGTGATGTTTTTTCGAACATTTTGGTATCTTATTTGCATTTTTTTGATTTAGTATGAATAAGTTATGAAGTTTTCAAACTGATGGTCAAACGGTCAAAGAGCAAAAACATAAGAGGAGCGAAGTGACTTGGACAGAAGCGGTGACTTTTGAAAATTAGGGGTAAAACAGTTGAGTGGGACATAATTAGGGGCATAAATCTAATTATCCCTAAAATAATTGATTCCAATTCTTTCAAACAACATATTTCAAATCTTTCAAGAGCCAGATTTCAGCCATTTCAATTAGCTGAGTTCACTTGTTTCAAGAAATCGATTTGAAATAAGCAGTTTCATACAATGGAATAGATTGAGTGAAATAAGTGGATTGAGATGTTAAAATTTAAATGTGTTTGAAATGTATCCAAGATTGATCTTGTTCGAAAGGTGTTGGCGCCAAGAGTACAAATATATAAAAGTTTCAAAAACGAGAGTATGGTTTAGAAGATATAAATGATTTAAATTGGTTAAGATGGAATAAAGCCACTGATTTCCTGACAAAACTAGTATTTTTTTTAACATAGTAAAGACGCAAGCGCTCATACATACATGCATACACTCATCCCTATGAACTTACACACGCACACCCTACCCCTATGAGCACCTTCGAGAGAAGGAGCCGTCAAATGTGGTGGGCTGGGCATACCAGTGTCCCTCTAACCATCAACCATAGGTTGGTTCGCGATAAAACTAGTCCTCTGCGCCACATGATTTGACAACAAATCATAGATACAATAGATACGCTACTGAAATATAGTATACACCCCCACAACTAAAAAAAGAAATACAGTATAGATATGCATGTGGTCGTATCTCTTTACATGTGGCAACATCTCATTGGTACCTAAACTATCGGTATGTATCGTTGCCGCTAAGGGCATCCACAATGTCTAGAGGCAGCATCGCCTCTATGCTGGGTCCATAGGTTGCCTCTAAGTTTTAGGGAAAAGCACATAATGTATAGAGGTTGTGGTCACCTATTCGATGGACCCTACCAAGAAGTTTAGAAAACAAGTTTCTCAACATATTTTATTCTACCACAACCGCTCCCTAGAAATGACTGATGGGGTCACTCAATTTCTTTATTCCTTAGAGGCTGCCTCCAAGCTAAGAGGGGATGCTAGCAATTTCGGACTAGAGGCTGGGGTTTGCAATGTATGGAGGCTGCCTCTAAGAGGAGAGAGAATGCTTAGAGGCAGCAAAAACCATACATTATGGCTGCTTTAAGGGCATCTTCAACACTGATCCCATATCTTTTTCTGTATCCGTTTGCGGACCATGGAGGGATCAGGCTATCCAAAGCTAGCCGCATATATCCGGTTACATTTCAAATGAATTTTACCAAAAATGACCAATTTTGATTCAAACCCAAACAAACCGAACGATATTAATTTAAATTAGGATAATTTTACGTAAAATCGGAAGATATTTGAGCTAAAAACCTTTAAAAAAACCTAAGCCTACACTACCCCTACCTCGTAGGCCATGCCGGACTGGCTGGCTGCTCCTTCGTCATCGTCGCCTCAGCCATCGTCGGAGTCGTCGTCATCGGGCTTTGGACGGCGGAAGGGCGCTACAGGGCTTCCCGACAGCAGCCTGACGCTCACGAATGATCCTCTCCGCTTCCTCCCGCTTCTTGCGCAGTGCGGCCGCGGCCACCGACGACGTGGGTGGGGGAGAGGGGGAGGGAGATGGGCCTTGGAGGAGGCGACGGCCTCGCAGAGAGACCACTCCTCCCGTACTTGGCCATTTTCCCATCAAGCCGGCAGGGACGACACTTGCTTGTCTCCGCCACCGTCTTGGAGTGGTCCATGGCCCATGCATATGCCAGCTCCGGGTCCACCGCGATGTGCGGCGGTGGGACGTCGGAGTCCACGAACTCTGACCGGCGTGTCACGTTGTGCCTGTCCCGCCATCGCCGCTTCCTGTCGGCGTACTCCACCGCCCTTAGGGCGCTCCAGGAGGGCAAGCTACTGCTGTCGTCGCCGAGGTAGTGGCGAAGATGACCGCACTCCTTTACGGCGATCGCATGGTGCAGGGGCGGTGGCGAGCGCCGCTCGTCCTTGACGCGGTCGGGCAACGGAGAGCGCCCCTTCTCCTTCACACGCCGGGGCGGCGGCAAGAGCCGCTCCTCCCTGACGCGGCGCGGGAAAGGCGGTGAAAGAGGATCCTCCTTGACGCGGCGTCCTATTTGGAGCCGCGGTTGTGCAAGGGAGAGTGGGGAAGGGACGCGATATCCGACTTGATGCGGAGGAGCGTCTCCGATGGCGCTGCCGGGCCGTTGACGTGGAGGACGGAGCGGCGGAGCATGACCTCCATCTGCTGCTCGTACTCCTTGTCTGTGGCAGCGTAGACGGCGCCCTGCGTCGCCATCTGCTGCTGCGACGGCTGGTCCTCCTCGTCGCTGGAGGAGATAACTATCTCCTCTTCGCCGAGGAGCCGGCCGCCGATGAGGAAGACGACCTCGGAGTTGAGGGCAGCGTTGGCACGAACCTTCGGAGCCCGTTCCGGAGCCGCCTCCTACCGCTGCTGAGGCTCATGACTTGCCCATCACCGGAGTTGTGAAGGAAGAGCGGATGTGAGGATGAGGATGTGCGGAGCGATGCGGTGAGTGCGATGTGAACGATGCCGAAGCACGGCTTATATAGCCTCATCCAGGCCATGCGAACGGACGGTCAACCGCTTCAATGCGGCGTAGCGGCCGAATTTGATTCCTCGGGAAGGTGTGTCCGCATTGAAGCGGCGGCTCCCGAAAGATCGCGCCATCCTCCCATCCGGTCACATCACGCAACATCAATGTCAGCCGTTGTGTGCTCTGGCTGCCATTGATGCGGCGCGTGCATCAGACAGAAAACGCGGGAGAGACGGGTGAGGTTGTTTTATGGGCCAGGTTAGTCAGACGTGGACGTGGGAGTGGTCCGGACGTCCGCAAAGCCCCTCCCACTTTGTCTCCGGTTTGCGAAAAAAATACGTTCGAACCACCGAGCGGATTGATATAGGACTGCGTTGGATGACAAAACACGTCCGGACCGCACTAGGAATGCCTTTGCGTCGACCACCCCCTCTGTATTGCCCGTTTTCATCGATGATAGTGAAAACTGGGAGCGTGATGCTCCCCAATTCGAAAAAAAATGTTACCCCGATCCCACTTGCAATCATGCCGTGGGCAAAATAAGATGGAAAAAATGATGGCATAAACGGCATTGTACGCGGCTCACTCGATCCTGTCTCCGCGACATGCGTAGTAGAGTGGACATCATGCCAGATTGCCATGCATGCATGCATATGATCCACCGCTTACTTACGATCCAAGCCAAGCCCGGATCCGAGGAGAATGTTCCTAACGGCTAACGCTCTTCATCCATGGCGCGCACGTGCAAATGGCGGCAGCGCCACTTTCTCTGTCTCCACTCTGTCGGCAACAGGGTCAGCCTATAACCACATGAAACTCCAGATCCTATGCCAAGCTAGGCAACCCAGCGTGTACATAAGACACGGGACATAGCTCGCTCCCATCCATACACCCTGAACCTGTGGCACTCAGTGTAGCTCGCTCGCGAGCCAAGCAAGCGCCTCTCATATGCCGAGGCCGCGTCATTCCGAGCCGTGGCCGCAGCACATCGTCAGACTTGCCAAGCGGCGGCGCACGCGTACACAGATGGCCGCGATCCCACCACGAACGTCGGTGCTGCTGCTGGCGCTGGCCGTCGCCGCTCTCGGCTGCCACGCCGTGGAGCCGCCGAAGCAAGAGCGGACGGCGCTGCAGTCCTTCCTCGCCGCCTTGCCGCACGAGCGCGATCTGGGCTGGAACTCGCCGTCCGCGCCCTCGGCGTGCCTCTGGCCCGGCGTCGCCTGCGACGCGAGCAACGCCACGGTCGTCGCCGTCCGCCTCCCCGGCGTCGGCCTCGCCGGTGCCCTCCCCGCCGGCACGCTCGGCGAGCTCCGGGGCCTCCGGAAGCTCTCCCTCCGCAACAACCGCCTCTTCGGCCCCATCCCCAAGGACTTCTTCGCGCTGCCCCTGCTCCGCTCGCTCTACCTCCAGGGGAACCGTCTCTCCGGCTCCATCCCGCCCGAGGTCGCCGGGCTCGCGGCGCTCTGGCACCTCGCGCTCTACGACAACCACCTGTCCGGTGAGATACCGGCCGCGCTCGACGGCCTGAGGGAGCTACGGTTGCTTAGGCTCGACGGCAACCGCCTCTCCGGTGGCCTTCAGAGCCTGAGCGGCCTCCAGCGGCTCAAGGTGTTTAATGTCTCGGACAACCAGCTCGCCGGCGCCGTCCCGCCCTCCCTCGCGAACTTCTCGCTAGAGTCATTCGCCGGCAACCTTCGGCTCTGCGGCGAGCCCCTCGACCGGCCATGCCCGTCCCCCGGCGGCGGAGTCGTCCCACCGGTGCAAGAGAAGAAGAGGAAGCGGCTCTCCGGCACGGCGGTCGCGGCCATCGCCGTGGGCGCCGCGGCTGGCGCGCTGCTCGTTCTCATCCTGCTCGTGCTCTGCTTTGTCCGCCGCCGCCGGGACGACGCGGCAGCCAGCGGCGACGACAGGAACAAGGCGCCCACGCCGGCGACGCCGGCGAGAGGGCACACGCTGACGCCGTCGACGGTGTCAGGCGAGATGACCGACCTGACGTCTTCAAAGGAGATACCCTCGGCGGCGGGCGGCGGCGCGGCGGAGATGATGAGGAGCCGGCTGGTGTTCATGGGCGGCGGCGGCTACAGCTTCGACCTGGAGGACCTGCTGCGGGCGTCGGCGGAGGTGCTGGGGAACGGCGTCGCGGGGCCGACGTACAGGGCGACGCTGGAGGACGGGACGACGGTGGCGGTGAAGCGGCTGAAGAACGTGGCGGCGGAGCGACAGGAGTTCGCGTCCGCCGTGGAGACGTTGGGCCGGGTGCAGCACCGCAACCTGCTCCCCGTCCGCGGCTACTACTACTCCAGCGACGAGAAGCTCCTCGTCGCCGACTTCCTGCCCGACGGCAGCCTCTCCGCCGCGCTCCACGGTCAGTCCCCTGCTCTATCCGGCTATCTCCTCTCACCACATCATTAGCTCACAGTGACATTGCCATTAGTTACTGCATTGATCGCTGCTGGCTAGCTCGTTTTGACCGCCATTGCCGTGGTTTGCATCGATCAAAAGGAGGAATGAAGTGAAACTCCGGTCGATTACTCAGGGGGACAGCGACGTTTGCGCGTCTGTCCGGCATTTTTCCTGGTTCCAGTCGTACGACGGGATTGAAAGGTGGCAATCATAGCGATTGCATTTGGCTAGCGTTTCTGAGGGTACAGAAAAATCTTGGTAGCTCCAAATAATTCGAAAGGGACGCAGAGTTGAACGTATGGCTCGGCAGGCGTCGGTTATCCGTGATGGCGTCCTCCAGATTCCATTTTCTTTGTCCAGTCTGGTCTACCGGGATTAGCGGGATATTTATTTATCAAACCTGGTCAAACTTTGAATTAGCCTAATAATATGTCTTTTCTTCAACCTGTTTTCAACGTACGGTAGCATACAAATGTTAACATATGTTTGCTAGCATACAAATTCAAGTACGCCAAAGTCCTTCCTAGACTCCTAGGGGAGCATGTATGTACCGGGTACAGATCCACTTTCAAAACTTTTTAGAGATTCAGTGCCATTAGTTACTTCATTGATCACTCTGTTAGCATTTGTATATGGGTGTTATGCCAAAAAAAAGAAGCAATGCATGAGAATATGCATGGTTCATGACAGCACTAAGAAAAATTAATGCTAGTATCTCCAAGAGATTTCTATCTTCAATGGGAGGAGAATGGAGAGTGGCAGAGTCATGCATACGTCCTTCACTGTCACAAAAAGGTGATGGAACCTATGATGTGACCTGAAATTGCTATACCAGACAGGACACGTGTGTCTCATATTTCATCCGTTCGTGTTTATTGGTCCCTTCCAATTCTGATCCTGAATTTGATCCAAATTTTGACTAAATTATGGTTTACTCGCTACAAAGTATATTATTGAAAACTTTAACTTTTCCGAATATGAATCCAACGATGTACTTTTTGTTGCAAATAACTCCTACTTTTTGGCAGCTGAACATGTAGACTTCTTTTACGTTCTGCTGCACATGGATGATGGTCTGTTGTTATTCCGTTACCTTGATGATAGTGGAACTCGGTCCCAAATTTATAAGTCATGTTTTACTAGCCTAAAGTTTAGTCAAATTTGGGTTCGGAAATAGAGGGGGAGATTAACAAACGGATAGAGGAAGTAGAGTAGTACACTTGTATTGCACGCTTTTGCAAACAAATTAAACTGGACTTGCCCAAAATGTTGGAAAAATGTTACTCCGTCCATTCCATAATGTAGGGCCTATAAAAGATTTAAGAAGTTAAAACTTGCAAACTTTAACCAAGTTCGTCTACAACATCAAACATACTTATAAAATATTACTAACATATATCTCATGATTTATCTAGTGATATGTATTTGGTATTCTAAATGTAAATATTTTCTCTACATACTTAATCAAAGTTTGCAAGCTTTGACTTAAAAAAAATCTGTAGGCACTTTGTGGAATGGATGGAGTATGACCTCTTTTTTTTACTACATATCGCTGTTTCACTCTGCATGCATGATGGAGTATATGAAAATTCTCACCGTGCATTTATTTTCCTATAGGTAGTGGCGGCTCCGGCCGGACAAGGATGGACTGGAACACGCGGAAGCGGGCCACGCTGTCGGCAGCGCGCGGGGTGGCGCACCTGCACGCGGCACACGGCCTCACCCATGGAAACTTGAAGTCGTCCAACCTGCTACTCCGGCACGGCGACCCGGAAGCCGCAGCGCTTTCCGACTACTCCCTTCAGCACCTCTTCTCCCCACCACCGTCGTCAGTGCAAGGCAGTGTCGGTGGGTACCGCGCGCCGGAGCTCGTGGATGCGCGTCGGCCGACATTCAAGTCGGACATATACTCGCTCGGAGTGCTCTTCCTTGAGATCCTCACCGGCAGGTCCCCCACGGCGGCGTCGACCGGTGTGGGTGACAGCGGTGTGTCGTCGGACCTGCCGCGATGGGTACAATCGGTGGTAAGGGAGGAGTGGACGGCGGAGGTGTTCGACGCGGAGCTGGTGAGCCTGGATGAGGGCGGCGCCGAGGAGGAGATGGTGGCGCTGCTGCAGGTGGCCATGGCGTGTGCGGCCACGGCGCCGGACGCGCGGCCAGACGCCTCGGAGGTCGTGAGGATGGTCGAGGAGATCGGCGTCGGGCACGGGCGGGCCACGACAGAGGATAGAGCGCAGGGTGCATCCGAGGAGGAGGAGCAGTCATGGGGCACGCCGACGGCCAGCGCAACGTCGTGATGCACCAACAAAGACGATGTGTTTGGAGTTTGGACATATGCAGACACACCCACGATGCGGCTATATCTCCCACGTGTCGAGGCACGACTTAGAGGCATAACCGCATTGTGGTTTTGTCGCAAGAAGGGTCATCTTCACACAATCCCATGTAATGAACAAGAATGGGATAAAGAGTTGGCTTACAATCGCCACTTCACACAATACATAAATAAATCATACATCAATCAGAATACACACATAGGTCCGACTACGGAACCAAAAGAAAAGAAGACAACCCCAAATGCTACATCCCTGATCGTCCCAACAGGGCTCCACTACTGATCAACAGGAAACGAAACATAGTAACGACCAAGGTCCTCGTCGAACTCCCACTTGAGCTCGGTTGCATCACCTGTACTGGTATCGTCGACACCTGCAACTGTTTTGGAAGTATCTGTGAGTCACGAGGACTCAGCAATCTCACACCCGCGAGATCAAGACTATTTAAGCTTATAGGAAAGGATGGGTAATGAGGTGGAGCTGTAGCAAGCACTAAGCATATATGGTGGCTAACATACGCAAATAAGAGCGGGAAGAGGAGCAACGGAACGGTCGTCAACTAGTAATGATCAAGAAGTGATCCTGAACTCCTACTTACGTCAAACATAACCCAAAAGCCGTGTTCATTTCCCGGACTCCGCTGAAAAGAGACCATCACGGCTACACACACGGTTGATACATTTTTATTAAGTCAAGTGTCAAATTCTCTACAACCGGACATTAACAAATTCCCATCTGCCACATAACCGTGGGCACGGCTTTCGAAAGATAATACCCTGCAGGGGTGTCCCAACTTAGCCCATTATAAGCTCTCACGGTCAACGAAGGATAAACCTTCTCCTGGGAAGACCCGATCAGTCTCGGAATCCCGGTTTACAAGACATTTCGACAATGGTAAAACAAGACCAGCAAAGCCGTCCGGATGTGCCGACAAATCCCGATAGGAGCTGCACATATCTCGTTCTCAGGGCACACCGGATGAGCCAGACGTCGGGTTGGCATAGACCCTGGTTGCCCAGGGGGCGCCGGACATC